>NC_091748.1:79961591-79979091 GCF_043380555.1 Nothobranchius furzeri
CACTCGGAGTCAATGTCCCCCACTGCTCTCAGGACGCGGTCAAAGCTCTGCTGGAGGTGGGAGTTAAAAACCGTCTTGACAGGTTCATCTGCCAGGCGTTTCCAGCAGACCCTCACTATGCGTTTGGGTCTACCAGGTCTACGCGGCATCTTCCCCTGCCATCTGATCCAACTCACCACCAGGTGGTGATCAGTTGACAGCTCCGCTCCTCTCTTCACTCGGGTGTCCAAAACATACGGTCGCAGGTCAGATGATACGACTACAAAGTCTATCATCGACCTGCGACCTAGGCTGCCCTGGTACCAAGTGTACCAATGGGCATCCTTATGTTCGAACATGGTGTTCGTTATGGCCAAACTGCGGCTTGCACAGAAGTCCAATAACGAAGCACCACTCGAGTTCAGATCAGGAGGGCCATTCCTCCCAATCACATCACTCCAGGTCAAGCTGCCATTGTCCACGTGAGCATTGAAGTCCCCCAGCAGGACAATGGAGTCCCCTGATGGAGCACTATCTAGCACTCATCCCAGGGACTCCAAAAAGGGTGGGTACGCTGAACTGATATTTGGCCCATAAGCACAAACAACAGTCAGGACCCGTTCCCTGACCCGAAGGCGCAGGGAAGCTACCCTCTCGTCCCCCGGGGTAAACCCCAACACACAGGCAGAGAGTCTTGGGGCTAACAAAAAGCCAACCCCAGCCCTCCGCCTCTCACCCGGAGCAACTCCAGCAAAGGAGAGTGTCCAACCCCTCTCAAGGACTTGGGTTCCAGAGCCAATGCTATGTGTTGAGGTGAGTCCGACTATATCTAGCCGGTACCACTCAACCTCTGCCACAAGCTCCTACTCCTTCCCCGCCAGCGAGGTGACATTCCATGGCCCAAAAAACAGTTTTCTTGTCCGCCCCGCCTTGGTCTGCCATCCGATCTAAACTGCACCGGACCCTTCATGTTCCTCCTGCGGGTGGTGGGTCCACAGTTGGATGAGCCCATGTATCCGGTTCGGTCTGGGCCCGGCCGGGCCCCATGGGCAAAAGCCCGTCTACCAGGCGCTCGCTCACGGGCCCCAACCCCAGGCCTAGCTCCAGGATGGGATCCCGGTAACCCCCCGGGCAGGGTACTCTGACTCTTTGAATTTACTTCCATGAAAGATCCTCTGAACCATTCTTTGTCTCACCCTTCACCTAAGACCAATTTGTCATGGGAGACCCTACCAGGGGCACAAAGTGCCCCAGACAACATAGCTCCTAGGATCATTAGGGCACTCAAACTCCTCCACCACGATAAGGTGACGGTTCAGTGTTGCCATATTATTATGAATGTTTGACAGATTTACTTCACATTAAGGGAAATAACCTGTCTAGTGTTTGAGGAAAGAGGCGGTGCCCTAGGATTTAGATAACGCCCACTATGACACGTTCTAGATTCTGGGTGGTCCAAATTGATAAACAAAAGTTATGAAAAAGAGTTGACACTTCCTCATTAGTGAGTTCTAGCGCTGTCCAGTTAGGCCAACTGGGTCAGCATTATGAGGAACCCATCAGACGTGCAACATCTCTTCAGCAGACCCAGGATGGATCTCACCGGCCAGTCGTGTGAATTCAAAGTCAACTCCTCTGGGCAGCAAGCCGACTTGCCTGCCAGCTGGACCTACCGAGAACTCCCATCACAAGGGTAGTCGTAGTCTCTCACCTGGCGTCTGGATGGTTTTATTATTAATTAACTCGTAAAACCTCATTAAACTTTCAGCCATACGTATTTTACAACACGGACGTCACGATTTTCTATGACACTTAAAGGTTTTTTTCACGTAACATCTGAGCTCATATTTCATTCATACTCATTCAGTGTCCTAGTTGATATCAGCTTAAAGCGTCTTTCTCAATTCAATTTAAAGATACTTTATTAATCCCAGAGGGAAATTAGAGTTTCAGTACACACAATTCAGATATCAGACATACATGCATAGGCATAAACACATGACAAGAATTGGTGACTGTGGTCACGCTACCTTAATAGAGATCAGAGGGTTTATATGAGGATTGAGTCAGGTGGAGGAAAAAAGGCACTTCAGAGTTACCCTCCACAGGGAGGGCAGCTTTGCTCTGCAAAAAAACACCTCAGACAGAAATGCAACAGACTTCAGACATTACACAACATAAGTGTCCACTAGGTGGGGAGGTAGGGTTTGGGACTCTCCTCATATCAGTGCATGCACCCTCGATAAGCAGCACTCGTCACCTCTGTTTGGACAGGGGAGGGAGGTAACTGGGTTAGAGAGCACAGTGACTCCTGGAAACGATTCAACGGCCTTCACCGGTCGCAGTCCTGCCCAGGCTGGGATAGGGTGACAGAGTTACCATGGCGACGGCAGCATTCCACATTTCTTCTGAGCGGGAGTAATCACTTTAGTCTCACAGGCTCAAGGGCACCAGATTCAGATAAGAACTTGTTTTGGGGACAGACAGAGATAATTTCCTCTCTGTCTTAAAGTTCTGTTGGTCTCCAACCCCTCTGAATCCAATAATGGCGTAATTCATCTATCCCAATCCCTGCTGATCCTTCAACTATCTCCTTGATGGCATCAACCTTCTGTGCCAGAGTCTGAATCTCAGCCACAGTTCCAAGCTTACGACTCATCTCGACAATTATATGAGTTTGTGCATTCACAGCGTGGTGTAATCCATCCCTGAGCTCCGGGATTGAGCCAATATTCCTCGACAGCTCATTAATTTTCCGGTAAGCCAGGTAACCGCTGAGGCTAAACAGCACGAAACCTGACACCAACACCACGAATATCCAGACGTCTTCAGAATCCTCTACAGACAGCTGAGAGAGGCAGATCAGGTTCCACTGTTTCCAGGAGTCAACAGCTCTGACCTTCAGCTCTTGCTGGGTAGGTTCGCGGCCGAGTGTGAAGTGGCTGGGATGAGGATCAGCACCTCCAAATCTGAGACCATGGTTCTCGACCGGAAAAGGGCGGCTTGCCAACTCCGGGTCGGGGCAGAGGTCCTACCTCAAGTGGAGGAGTTTAAGTATCTCGGGGTCTTGTTCACGAGTGATGGTAGGAGGGATCGGGAGATCGACAGGCGGATTGGTTCGGCGTCTGCAGTGATGCGGACGCTGAGCCGATCTGTCGTGGGGAAGAGGGAGCTGAGCCAGAAAGCCAGGCTCTCGATTTACCGGTCGATCTACGTCCCAATCCTCACCTATGGTCATGAGCTTTGGGTAATGACCGAAAGAACGAGATCGCGGATACAAGCGGCCGAAATGAGTTTCCTCCGTAGGGTGGCCGGGCTCAGCCTTAGAGATAGGGTGAGGAGCTCGGACATTCGGGAGGGACTTGGAGTAGAACCGCTGCTCCTCCGGATCGAAAGGAGCCAGTTGAGATGGTTTGGGCATCTGGTCAGGATGTCTCCTGGACACCTCCCCGGGGAGGTGTTTCGGGCATGTCCTGCCGGCAGGAGGTCCCCGGGTCGACCCAGGACACGTTGGAGAGGTTACATCTCCAATCTGGTCCGGGAACGCCTTGGGGTCCTGCCGGAGGAGCTGGTGGACAAGGCCGGGGAGAGGACGGTCTGGAGCTCCCTAGTTGGGATGCTGCCCCCGCGTTCCGGACCCGGATAAGCGGAGGAAGACGACGACGACGGCAACATTAATCTGTGAATATGATGGTAAATAAATCCTTATTAAATTCAACAAGTAGACTCATTGGGTGTATTTAAGGTCTGACATTAATCGTTTTAAGAATAGATATTCATGTGGATTCATTCATTCATCAATGTAAAGCAGACAGGACATTGTCACATTCACTGTAGATGAAACATTCATCGTTTAATGTAATTGTTCTTCAGCTGTAAAGCATCGTGTTGAGAGACAAATATAAGATATCTCTTATTAGATGGGTCAGATAAGTCTTGTAGATAAGGCCACAGGACAAGTTAGGAGATGTTCATGATGGACACCACCTGGGGTCAGGTTCGCACACCCGGTGTCAGGTTCACACACCTGAGCCCTTTTCAGACAGACATTCTGCAACATTTGCGGACAATTCAATCCGGTTTTTAACCGGAACTGTGTTTTCAGACACACCACTTTTGTACCCGAACTTGTCCTTTCGGCTGCGTGCACACAGCAGGGAAAAGTTCCAGATGTCTGACGGCGGCGGGGGGTGGGGTGGGGGGGGAATCGGACTTATGTTAAGTAGAAGAAGAAGAAAATATCATTTCTATAGCGCCTCTCAAGATAAAAATCACGAGGCGCTTAAGCATAATTCTGCGCACACGAAGACGCATAAGAGACCTGGATGATGAAGCTCAATGGTTAAAGGAATCACTGAAGCGGTGTGAAGCGCTCCGTTGCGCGTCTAGACGGTACCGTAGGAGGCGAGCTGCCGTGGTTCGCCGCATGCTACAGCAGCGGGCTATCTAGGTGCACACAGCGTCCCCCGGTCCCCTCCTCCTCCTCCTCCCCCTCCCCCTTGTCCGGAACTTTACCTCACCAGTCTGAAGCAGCCACCCTGTCCGTAACAAGTCCGGACCTGTTACTAGGGGCTCCGTCCGGATAAATGCCGGAACACGTTATCCGGATGTTTGTATTCAGACACAAAGGTCTTACGGACAGATTCCGGAACATTTCCGTTTTTCATGGCCTGTCTGAAGGGGGCTTTGGTGTCAGGTTCACACACCCGGTGTTGTTGCATAAAGAGAACTTTTGGCCCATTTGATGAAATACACGGCCTCGGCCACGCTACAGCAGATAGATTTTTGAAAAACATGTTTATTTGAAAAAATAATAAGAAATCTATAAAAATGTGTAATCTTGATTCACATTCCTGGTTTTATAAACCAACAGCTAAATTCAAGCAGGTGTAACACGTTAAAGTCAGAAGTTATTGCTGTTACACAGGCACAAAAATATACATAAAAATACTGTCAAAGGTAGTTAAAGTGTCAATAACATTTTTAAAACCAGATATATTTTGTGATTCCTGTTCTTCTTCTTCTTCTTTCCCCGTGTCCTGTCTGGCTGTGAAGCAAACAGAATTAATGTCTGAATGCTGGTGACAAGCCTCTCAGATTTACTCTTCTTCTACTTCTTCTTCTTCTTCTTCTTCTTCTTCTTCTTCTTCTTCTTCTTCTCCTTCTTCTTCTTCTTCTTCTTCTTCTTCTCCTTCTTCTTCTTCTTCTTCTTCTTCTTCTTCTCCTTCTTCTTCTTCTTCTCCTTCTTCTTCTTCTTCTTCTTCTTCTTCTTCTTCTTCTTCTTCTTCTTCTTCTTCTTCTTCTTCTTCTTCTTCTTCTTCCTGTGAGGCTGGTGGGGCAGTGCCCTCTCGCCCCTATGGATGAGCCGCCACTGTCCAGGAGGCGTCATTTGGAATTCTAGGATGTCTAAGGAAGGTCCCGCCTTTCTCGCCTCTGATTGGCTGGAAGGGATCTACTACGTGTAAGAGGAAACCGTTTTCCCTCGCTTCAGGTTTTATGTTTACAGCCAGATCTTGAGGAGTTGTTTGAAGAAATTGTGAACTCATCGCTATAATAAACATCCTTTCCTGTTCAGCAACAAACCAGGATCAGTTTCTTTCATAAAAGAACCTGAAAAACATCAAATGTGAACTTGTAATAAATCTTGCAGCATTTTATCACCCTGCAGACTGACTTTATATCTGTTGGCTCTATTGGGGTTATCTTATTACTTCTTTATTAGGCTATCCTGCTTTAATAGGTTAAGGCTGTTTACAAGTTAGAGCACATCTCTCATTATCAGGCTGAATGCATATCATTTAATCAAAAATTTAGTTAAAGCTGATTATGATTTAAACCTATTTTTCACCAGTTTTCATTATTTGAGAGAAGAAACAGACCTGATGCACACAGCTGGGCAGAATAGGGCAGTTTTACTACATGTCATACCCAGGTAGGCACACATGTTTATCCTGTGTACTCGAATGCTTCAGAGCCAAGAGATATAAACTAAGTCCAACAGTTTGATAAATGCAACAAGACTTAAAATTCACATTTTACGTTTTTCTGTTTTTTTTATGAAACATAAAATATTTAGCAAACAGGACAGAATGTTAATTCTAGCGCTAAGTTCACATTTTCTTTACTAAACTCTCCAAAGAGCTTCTGCTGGTGGCAGAAGGACAGCCAGTTTCCTGTTAAATGAAGTAGCCAATCGTAGTAGAGCCTTTCTAACCAATCAGAGAAGAGAAAGGTGGGATCTTCCTTGGACATCCTAGAATTCCAAATGACGTGTCCAAGAGTAAAATGCTGTCATTCTTTGCTCTTACCTCCTGCCTTTGTTTGTTTTTCAACCATTGAATGGGTCAGCGATGGTTTTTTATGTGTTCAGCACTTTGGGTCGCCTCCTGGCAGCTGGAAAATGCTGTATAAATAAAGATGATGATGATAAACCAAGCTAGCCACTAATTTACCAATTTAATTTACTTTTCCACCAAGGAGGGGCCGACATTAACACCAACCTAAACCAAAACCAAGCTTTACCACTAATTAGGAGTCTCCCAGAACGTAAATGCAGTTAGCAATGTTCTAAAGCAAAACAGAGATCATCTAAAGATCCTTCAGAGTTAACTCAACATTACTCTCAAAACGTTTCAACCCTTCTCCTAAAGTATTATCATTATTATTGCTATTGTTGTTAAAGTACTGACGGCCACTGAGGTGCTTACCGACCGCGGAGCACAAGCCTCCTCATTAAGAGCAGGACGCCGGGCCGCTCTGGACCAAACAGGCTTCAGGATTGGAACTGGAGAGAGGTCCGGGCTGTGGCCGTAACAGTGACGTTGTCCAGGTTGCGTGGTTCGCTTTAAGATGTAAATAATCAAAACCACCCGATCACTAGGATCCCCCGGACTGTGCTGGCATTCGTGTGTAGATGATCGTTTCTGCAGCAAGGCCTTCATGACCATTACAACATGAATAAGGAAGATGCTGTTTGTTGTCCACTCAGGTACTTCCCCTTTGGCATCATCTTCTTGGTCGCGGGAAAGATCTTAGACATGCAGGATCCAAGCACTCTTGGGAAAAAGCTGGGTTGGTATGGCGTCACCGTCCTAGCTGGCCTCTTTGTCCATGGCCTCATCCTCCTGCCGTTGTTCTACCTCATCCTCACAAGGAAGAACCCTTTCAGGTACATCCGGGGGCTGCTGCAGGCCATGGTCATCGCTCTGGCCACCTCCTCTAGGTAGGTCCTGGTCCGATGTTTTCCATACACGGTCCTTGTAGATCTCTGTAGACTGTTGTGTCTTTCAGCTCTGCCACCCTGCCCATCACCATGAAGTGTTTGTTGGAGAACTGCCATGTTGATCGGCAGATCGCTCGCTTCGTTCTACCTGTTGGTGCCACAATCAACATGGACGGCACGGCACTGTACGAGGCTGTGGCGGCCATCTTCATTGCTCAGGTTAATAACTATGAGCTGGACTTTGGACAGCTGGTCACCATCAGGTAAACCTTTGTGAAAGCAGACCCGTTCCAAACGAATATTGTTTTCTTGTTTTATTGTTCCTGGAACAAGACTGAAAACCAAAGGGGGCGGGGCCTTTCAGACTATTGCCCCCAGACTTTGGAACAGTCTACCTTCAAATCTCCGTCTCTCTAACACTGTAGAGGTCTTTAAAAATCATCTAAAAACTCACCTCTTCATCCAGGCGTTCCCTCCCTAAATGTTCTAAATGATGGCTTTGTTCGGGTTCACACCTTCACTTTGTTTATACTCATGATTTTATTTTCTACGTTTATCACTGCTTTTGTTTTTCTGATGTTTTTATTGGTTAGAGGTATTTGCCCTGATTTTTATCATGTGAAAGGCGCTCTATAAATAAACTTTTACTTACTTAAACATTTAAAGCAGCACCGCGGTGCAATCAGCAGGGGGTCGTTTCTACAGCAGTTCAAAGCTTCAGGCTTTAGCTCTTGTTTGGGAGATCAGGTTTTCTGTCTTCTGTACCTTTTAGGTTTTTCTGTGACGTGAAGCTAAATGTTAAGTGTGCAACTTTTTTCTGACGCATTCAGCTCCATCTCAAGCTGTTTGTCTCTGGGCACAGCTCAGGCCATGTTCTCACAACCCAGCGCTCCAGTGTGAGCGGCCTGCGCTGTCGTGCGCCAGTAACACAGAAGAAGAAGCGCCTGACGATGAAAAATCACAAAAACTATTCAAATAAATACATGAGATCATAACAAGAATAAGAGAATAAACACAAATTAAGATTAAAATATTCCAGGGATGCGTGAGAGGTCCGTGACTAAAACTACATTTAATATGAGCTTAACAAAACAAACACCTGAAAAGGTGCACAACGCCAAAGAAAGACACTCAGTACTTCCTGTCGACTGCTCTTACGTGTTGTGTTCTTTCCTCCTTTATTCCACGTTAAAGAAGTTTGTTTTCATAAGTCAGTTTATTCAAAAATTACAAAGTTGTAAATCATGTCTACAGCAAAACTCGATCCGTCGTTTCATTTAGTCTCTTTTTATTTTATTTTAAATAGTTAAAGATAAAATGACATAATAAAAAATTATATAAATAAATTCCCATCTCACCATCTGCAGCTGGTCTCGTCCTTCCAGGCTCAGGCCCTCTACCCAACGCCTGGCAGCTAAAGGGTTCTAAAGGGTTCTGGGCAGTTTGTTTATGTTTATGATTATTTATTTATTAGACAGGCGTTTTTATCCAAAGCGACGTGCAACCGTTAACCTACAGGGCGTGCTGGGATCTGTGGGGGAAACTGGAGCACCCGGACGAAACCCACACATGCATGGGGAGAACACGCAACTCCACGCAGAAAGGTCGCAGCCGAGGTTCGAGTCAGTAACCTTCTCGCTGCAGCGAGGCAACAGCGCTGACAGCTGCGCCCCCATGGGGGGTACAAGTGATAATGCTGCAGGATTTCATAACTTTATCCTTCTCGGCAGCAGCACTGCAGGTGCTCTCCATGTCCAGCATGTGCGTAAGCCAGGTCCTTACCCCTCCTTTCCACCAGAGCCGTCAGCAGCACGTTACTGCAGCAGCACGTCATAGCTGCTGATAGAACCGCTGTGGTCAGCAGAACCTTTTCCACCGGAGCCGTCAGCAGCGCGAGTCGGCCGCGTCTCAGGAGCAGCATGTCGCGGCCTTTACGCGCCGGTTCTATTTTCTACGCGCGACGCCTCTGAAACGGGTCAAGTTCGACATTTTTGGGGAAGGAAAGACAGGAAATCTGACGCGGAAACGGAGCGAAGCTCCCGAGATTTTCAGAATAAAGAAACGTACTGCCTTCCAGTTGCTTTACTTTTTTTTTTTCTTTTTTTTTTACCGTGTCCTGTCTGGCTGTGAAGCAAACAGAACTGATGTCTGAATGCTGGTGACAAGCCTTACAGATTTACTCTCAGGTGGAGCATCAAAGCGTCTGCTTTTAATGTCACGCCTGATACTTAAAACTTTATTGTTATTGTTGTTGAATGCTTTGTAATTCCGACCAGACACGGAGACAGAGGTGAAAGAGAAAGGAAGAGACAAAAGGGGGGGGGTTCCACAAAAATAATCAATAATGAACAAGAGTCTGCTTCTAGACCTGCAGAAAGAGAAAAGAAAAAAAGCAAAAGAACAAAAAAAAGGGACACAACAACAATACAACAAGATCTAGCTATCACTGCGTCAACTTGATGAAGAAATATAAAATCAACCTTGTTTAACTGAAGAATCACGATAATAAATCACAGTGCATTTAGTGCCCACCACAGCCTTAAGACCAGTGTTTAACGTGCCCAAGCCCATACTTATGAGAGCACCATGTGAGCACCTGTGTGTGTACACGCGCTTGTTTATGTAAGGTTTCTCTATAGGAGCGTCCAACAGAGAGTGTGAGGGACCACAGATCTGCCCCCTAAAGATGTGTAGGAGACGGGGGGAGCTCCAAGTCCCAGAGATCCAGGAGCTGCCCCAGAACACAGGAACTCCAAAGAGACTGCAACCAGAAAAGCCCCCGCCCCCCTCGAGAGGCACAGAGGATCGCCAGGGACCCAGACCCCACCAGGCAGCCACCGGGATTGATCAGGCAGATGCCAAAAATCTTAAACCCCCTGACCGGGGAGCCACGAACACTCAGGCAGACCAAGGCACCACACCCCACACCAGGTGTGGCAGGGGGAGGGGGGACGGAGATCTATATCATCAAAAGAAGTTCCAGGAGAGGGGAGGAGTCAATGGCCCCACCTGACATATACAGTCATACACAAACACAGTCACACACTCCCTCCCTCATGCTCACACATGCACATACAACCCAAGACTTACAAAAATGCACGCCGGACACCCACTCATGCTCCCCATACACACCCTATTCACTCTGGTCCCGGTACTGCTGCACATGGGGTACAACCATCACCGGTTACCAGAGTTCGCCCCAAACACACAACTTACACAACAAAGAATGGGTGCAGGCAGAAGCATGACCTTATAAGCCCAACCCCCCAAACCCTTTGAACTTAAGCAAAATTTTAGAATAGCAAATACTTTATGCATCATATTTGAAATGTATGGGAATATATTCAAATTCCCATTCTTGCTTTATAAAAACAATAATGACCTTTAATATTTTAAGCATTTTTTCATTGACTTGATTCACAATATTTAATCACATTTGATTTAAACAAACCCTTAAACTTCACCATTGTTGAACAATCTTTTTGCTCCTGGTCTAATTTATTCCACACATCAACCCCAACACAAGAAACACAACGTTGTTTCATTTTAGTTCTTACTTTAGGCTTTCTAAAGATTTAATGTTATTAAATCTTTCCCAAAACTTAGAACATTAGTATCATCTGCAAATAGTATGAAATGCAATGTTTTAGAAACTAAACATATGTCATTAATATAAAGAATAAACAACAAGGGACCCAACACTGACCCCTGTGGGATACCGGTGGTCACTGTCAGTAGCTGTGAATCAGTGTTGTTAATGTGGATGTATTGGAGTCTGTTCTCTAAATAACTCTTAATCCAGTAATAGGCTACACCCCTGATGCCATATCTACACAATGTTTTTTATTAATAAGTCATGATTAACAGTATCAAAAGCTTTGGTCAGGTCTAAGAACACCCCAGCAGCCTGTTGTTTGTTGTCAGTTGCATCAGATATTTTCTCCACTAGATCAACAATTGCCAGAGAAGTTGTCCGATCACGTCTAAAACCACATTGCTGTTCAGAAAGAATATCATGATGCTCAATAAAGTCATACAATCTTTTATGAAATATTGTTTCTAGTATTTTGGAGAACTGAGATAAAATAGAAATTGGTCTATAATTAGAAAAGTCATGTTTGTCTCCAGCCTTATAGATAGGAATGACTTTTGCAACCTTCATCCTTTCAGGAAATCTTCCTGATTGGAGAGACTGGTTACAAATATGTGTAAGTGGTTTGGCTATAATCTCAATGATTTCTTTTACAACCGACATATCAAATCCATGTAAATCTGCTGACTTTTTACTTTTAAATGTTTTAACAACTGTTATAACTTCATTTTCATTTGTGCCTTGAATAAATATGGTTTTGTCTAAATTTGTTATTTTACTCACAGCATCAGCATCTTATTTAGTATTTGATATATCCTTTGCCAAATTTGGCCCAATTTCGGTAAAATACTTATTGAATTAATTTGCTATTTCTTTAGACTGATACATTTCTTGGTTGTCTTTTATTAGAAAAATATTTGGAAGCCTATTGGCACCACTGCCCTTTTTTATTACATCATTTAATATGCGCCACATGCTTATAATATCAGATTTATTTCCTTCCAATAAGTTACTATAGTAATTTATCTTACTAGATCTCATAAAACTTATTAATTTATTCTTGTATATCTTGTAATTCTGTTCTGCTTCCTCCGTTCTTTTCTTTAAAAAGTCTTTATACAGCTTATTTTTTTTCCTGCAAGCCTTCTGAATCCCCGTAGTTATCCACGGCTCTTCAGCATACTTATTCTTATCCACCTTATAAAGCAATTGGCAATTTTTTTCATAAAGAGAAGTTACAATATTTAAAAATTTTCCAAAAGCCTATTTACATCTTCCACATAAACCTCCTCCCAATTTTGTTCCATTAAGTCAGTTTTAAATGAATTAGCTGCTTCTTGATTTTTTAGCCTTGTAACAACCACAGATTCACTTTGAGTGGTTACCGTTGTCCTGTGTACGACTGTGAACACCGGTAAATGATCAGACATATCGGTAATTATAAGACCACTTAACACATCATTTTCATGAATATTTGTAAAAATATTGTCGATCAGTGTCGCACTAGTTCTTGTAGTTCGAGTTGGCCGAGTTATTAGTGGATACAGTCCCAGACTAAACATGGAATTAATAAACTCTGTATTTGCATTTTGCATTTGAGGATTCAACAGGTCAGTGTTAAAATCCCCACAGACAAAACACATTTTTCTGTTGATTATATCATCACACATATCAACTATTTTTTCTTTAAACATTTCAACACAAGATCCTGGTTTCCTATACATACAACTGACTAACACATTCTTAGACTTTTATATCTGTATTTCCACAGATACACACTCCATAGTGTTATCCATAACTAATGTCATATCACCCACCAATCTACTTTGGAAGTTTTTATCAATATACAAAGCCACACCCCCACCGTTTGGCAATCTCTACTTGTGGAAAACATATTATATCCTTCAATTTGAAGATATCCTCCCGTCCTGGAGCCATGTCTCAGAGATTGCTATTACAGTAAATTGATGATTTGATTGCTTCAAACACTGTATAGTCTTCACAAAATTTGAATTTAGACTTGTACAATTGAAATGTATAACAGATAATTTACCTTTTATGGTGGCATTATGTTCAAACTGGTCTTCAGGATAGTATTCACAATGATTATGTACCCTAGTGTAAAAATTGTTATCTGGATCAATGTCATCCTGCAAGTTCTTGTTTCCAGAGTCAATCAGACATTAAATGTTCAGTGATATTAATAATTCATATTTTTATGGAATATAACATTTTGTTAAATAGCTTTCATTTTTTGTTGACAATTTATTAATTGTGACCACTTACAAAACTTTACAAAACCTAATAATAGCACCCGTAAACATCGAGCATTTTCTTTCTTTTTTTTTTAGATTTGCTTGGTTTCAGGTCAGATTATTTTCCTTCTGTCAAATCAATCTTTTTTTTAAGCATCACAGCAACTGCCGCCAGCATCGGAGCAGCAGGAATCCCTCAGGCTGGCCTGGTTACCATGGTGATCGTCCTCACCTCTGTGGGCCTGCCACCTGATGACATCACACTCATCGTGGCCATTGATTGGATCCTGTAAGTCAAAGTGCTGATCAAGAGATACTGTTTCCTGGTATGAGTCTGATGCCGCCCTTGTGTTTCTGCAGTGACAGGTTTCGGACCATGATAAACGTTCTCGGGGACGCCCTGGCAGCAGGAATCATCGCCCATCTTTGTCGGAAAGATTTCCCTCTGGGTGGTGTTGGAAAGGTAAAACATCTGCTGGAGTCAAAGGATACAGGGCAACAGGAAGTGAGGACCAGGGCATCAGGAAGTATAGATCAAGGCAACAGGAAGTGAAGATCAGGCAAATAGGAAGTGAGGACCAAGCACACAGGAAGTGAGGATCAGGCCAACAGGAAGTGAGGACCAAGCACACAGGAAGTCAGGTTCAAGGCAACAGGAAGTAAAGATCAGGCCAACAGGAAGTGAGGAGCAAGCACACAGGAAGTCAGGTTCAAGGCAACAGGAAGTGAGGACCAAGCACACAGGAAGTCAGGTTCAAGGCAACAGGAAGTAAAGATCAGGGCATCAGGAAGACCCAGTCCCTATACTCACACTGTGTGAATGCGTAGGGTTCATGGATATTCAAGTGCAGACCTTGGCTCTGCCCCTTTTGCACCATTGATAGAACTTTGCTGAAGCCCACACCACTAGATTCAAACAGGTGGGAGTGAGTGCATCAGTGGGACTAGATATTTCTATAATTTCTGTAGTATGTCGGGTGCTCTTCAAGATCATTAAAACTTCTAAAGTAGATTTGACACCAGAAAAACGTGTCACGTGATTGCACGCCTCCCTATTTGGCTCATATTATAATGAATCCTTTTTCGGGGTGCCTCAGATCGTGACTTTTTTTTTGTCTCCCACACCAATAGACTTTGACTTCCAAACATCATGCTGCATGGGAATTTTGGGAATAAGGCAGAGCAATGGCTCAAGTGCTCTTTCTGAAAATCTGTATTTCCAAGTATAATTATTGAAATATTAAATATTTTAATATTTTGTACATAAATGATCACAATCTAATGTTTCTCTGCTGGGAAGAAGCTCTACATGTCTGTAAATATTGTTGTCTGATGAGCTTGCTGGTGTGTGCTTCCAGACATGCCATGCCAGTAGTTTAGTCACTTGTTTTAATATTATTTCATTTTTTAATTATTATTTATTTATTCTTTATTTAACCGTTAAGGTCCCGTTGGCATTAAAAACCTCCTTTCCAAGGGAGTCTTGGCCAAGAGGCAGCAACAGTTACAGTTACTAAGTTACAGTTACACAGCCCTGTTGTGTACTAGATTACAGAAGACGGTTACAACACAGAGAAGCATCTCGAGGTTCTCAGTCTGGTTTTAAACGTATTCAAGGAGATAAACTGGGTTAGTCTGCAGTGTTCCTGCAGCCTGCTCCATGCAGAAGGAGCAGAGGGAACCAAAGCCCTCCAGCCCGGTTCGGTGTGAGGAAACAGAACACAGTAACAGCTGATGGTTGTACGCAGACTGTGAGAAGTTACACTTCTCTGTGAGATTAAGTTACAGATGTAGGAGGTAGTCATCCAAGCATGGCCGTATAAATGAAGGTGTACCAATGTCCCAACCTCCTGGGCCCGGTTTTTAAAAGGGTTTAATCCGGACAAAATTGATCTGGATTTCGTAATCCCTTTTTTTTGTGATCTGTGATCACGTAATCCAGCTTACTTTTGAGCCAGTTTTTCTAAGCAAGATCAGATTGGATCAATCTGATCTGGATAGGAACTTTTCAGGATCAGCAAATCTGGATAACCAGCTCAAACAGGACAGGAAATCACAAAGAGGAACTGTAGATACGTAAAGAGCAACAAGTAGAACAGCCAGTGTGGGTCAATACACGTTTATCTTCATTTGAAATGAAAACACACACATTTAAAAATACCTAAAAACAAGAAAAACCCACCCCATCCTCTTCAGCAGTCCGCTCATCTGAGACCTGCAACACAAACGCTGTAGGCTGAGGACATTCATAACAAGTTTCAAATATAGATGTGTTGAATAAAAAAGACTTGATGTCAAATACTCCACAATAACGTCAGACCACCTCATCTGATGTGGAGAGACCAGCTTGTCTGAGTGTAGCCTTTAGGAGGCGGAGCTTAAGTCTGGCCTTGGTTGGCATTTTTCTGGTTATTCTGTAATCATCGCATGCATCACTGATAAATATTCTAAAAACAACAATACAGTATTTTCGATTGTGATGAATATATATATATATATATATATATATATATATATATATATATATAATTAGTGACAGAATGATTGATTGTTTTTGGTCTTTTGTGACAGCTGTTGGGGGTTATTTTACGAGGCCAAACTCTTTCTACTTTGCTGTAGGCCTGTATCCATTAAAGCCGACCTAATCACTGTAGCCTGACGGAAGAACAACTACAATTAAAACCTTATGAATAAATGAGATATCTTGTAAGATGATCCAAATATAGTGTTTGATACATTTTTTTAGTTTTCGTTACATTTTGGTCATGAAATCCACGCTGAATCCACCCTTCTGATGGGATCAGTCCAGATTTTTTGGATCAAAGTGAGCCAAATCCTACAGAAAAGTTCTAAAAAACCCAAACCAAAGGTTTGATCCGAATCAAAACCAAAGTTGGATTACATGATCTAATCCCATGATGTAATCCGTTTTTTCTTTTGAAAACCCCATTTTCAAGATTTGATCCAATTTGCTGTACAAAGTCCTCGTGGCTTACCTTTGAAACACTGGCCCTGGTGCACAACGAGGCCCATCCCACTGGAGAATACTATTCACAATGATGGGCCAGTGGTCTACAGTTGGTAGTGCTGAGGCAGTCCTTTATTAATGTCATTCGGTTTTCATACAATCATTTGAAGCAGCAAGTGGTGACCGGCATCCCCAGTTAGGATGTTCTGGTTGATAACGTAATGCTCACTGTCTCATTTCTGCCCTTATTTACACGCTTGTTTAGTATGCACTCGAAGACTTGTGTGCACCGCCTCCATGTGCACTTGGTAGGATTCATTGTGGGTATTGGGAGTGAGTCGAGTTAACAGGAAGTACTTGTCATTGTTTCCTCTGCAGACGATTCCATCCTACGGGACCCAGAATCCTCACAGCAACTCCCACATTATCAACGTTCCAATGACAGAGATCCACTCACACAAGGAAAACTTGTTTGAGACGACGGGTGACCCGACGGGCCAGAGGCAGGCCCACACCGTCTACTACAACATCTGCCAGGTGTGAAGCTCTGACTCTGGAGCAGTGTGTGAAGGAGTGAAGAACGTTTGTAGAACTCCCCTCTTGGTTCTGAAGCAACTGTGATCATCTGGAAGGTAATGTTCTGATGTCTGCATCCAGAACGCATCGTTCTCCTTTGCTGAATGGAATTTGAGGATTGTGGAGTGAATAATTCAGTGACGTGAGGGATCCGAACGAATCAACGGGTCTGTTTGTGTTCCGTGCTGTGTTCAGCGCTTCCAAACTGAGTGGGAAACCACAGCGCTGTGTTCAGCATTCGGATCTGTCAGAAGCAGATGGTCCAAGGTTCTGATTGGGACCAGGAGGAGACCAGAACCTGGAAGGGACTCCATGGACCCACCTTTGCTTGGGAAATGTTACGATCCTCCTGCGTAAGAAGCATCTGGAACCCGAACCATGGCCTGGATGTGAGCCAAGACTTTAGAACCAGAACTTTTCAAGTTGGGAGGTTTTAGAACCAGACTAGATCTCCTTGATTCTGTGTCCAGTGTTGATCTGACACGTGTGCTGCGATCTGATAGGCTGGCACTCAGTGCCCCCCCCCCCCCCCCCCCCCCGGCTTAGGGGTCAAAGGTAATGAAAACATTCAAGTGCTCTTCATCTGGCTGACTTCCTCTGCATGCTGGCATGCTCTCTGACTGGCTTCCTGTGAGGTCACTGTGCTTGACTTCCTGTTGTTGGCCTGAATGATGTAATGTAAACAAAGTGCTGTAGGAATTATGGGAATTTAACTAGCAACAGTCACAGGTAATCCGAGCAGATCATCTGGGTTGTGGTTCTGCTGGGTTCATCTCTGAGTGTTGTTCCAGACCCACATCTGAGTTCGCAGAACCAGGTCGAGTCCAGCAGAGTCAGTTATGGACCCCGGTGGTGCTTCAGGTTAGCTGAGCTGTTCTGGTCTGTCCAGGGCCCTCCATTCATTTTAG
>NC_091748.1:79984091-79989091 GCF_043380555.1 Nothobranchius furzeri
TATATATGCTTTTATTTTGAAAAGCAACTGTAGAGGAAGTTTTACTTTGACCTCGTGGAATGACCAATAAAAAGGGAGCATTGGTGTTTGTAGGAGTAAGGTCTAGCTGCAGACGCAGCCCCGGCCAAACACGCCTCCATGTACAAAACACGCGTGCACGAGAACTCGCATGCGTGTTGCAACAGATGGAAATGACGGTTCAGGTAAAGACAGATTTATATTTTTACAACTTGTGAAGATTTTGTACATAAATTTAAACGTTTAAGACATAGTTTGATAGATAGCGCATTAGTGATTTTTTCCTGAAACACTTTTATATAAAATTAAGCATTATTGGCAGTGGGGGAAGACGTCATGGACGCAAAATATTTTTAATGTAATTTTTAATGGGCTACATGCAAGCCTTTTGGCCAAAATAAACGTAACAATAGGCTATTTATTTGACCGTTTATGACTCCTCATCTAATAAGCAGCAAACTCACGACGGCAATGTGGTAGCCCTAAAATTGTCGCGCTCAGACGTGTAAAATTTGTTAAAACATGTAACAGAAAATTCCCTTAAAATTCATTCAGATATATTTTCACATGTCAACATTTACATGTATTATAGTTTTTTTGACAAATAGTTGCGTGTATAGCATCCAGGAAATATTAGTCTGACGGTAACGTGGTGTCCACGATAAAAATGGTCTTGGAAGGACAGGTACAAATAAATTGTAACCTAACTTTTCCCTAAAGTTAATTCAGATTTATTTGTACATGCCCACAGTTACATGTGTAGTTCAACAGAAAACATCCCAGCAAATATTGGTCAGACACGACGTCCCGTCCATTGCCAGAAGCTGTCGCCATGGAACGGGGGCGTGTTTGGCCGGGGGCGTGTTTGGCCGGGGGCGTGTTTGGCCAGGGCTGCGTCTGCAGCTAGGTGTGATTGGTTTGTAGAGTGTAATCGGTGTGTGCTACCACCAGTGAAGGCCCGTTGAAACAGACGCTCTGTTTATGGATTTATTTCCTCCTTTTTAATCCTGGAGATTCGTTTGGGAGTCTTGGACCAACCGCTGGGTAAATCAAACTCTGCTAACAGCAGAATTCCCAGTTAGGATGCAGAATGCTCCAGTTTGTTGGAATGACACCAGCGGTGGACTTTTATTCATCGTTGAAGTCTGCAAATGCAGGAAACCAGCGTCTTTCTCTTAGCTCGGATTTGCTTCTGGTTTCCTTTTCTTTCTCTCTTCGTTCGACATTTTTTATCCAGGAGATCTGAGCACCAGCGAGAGTCATCATACACACCTTGCACAGGAAACACCATCAGGTAAGGATCTGGAACAACAGAACCAGTGTGTGCCCTCACAAAGGTGTTACCTCAAGCAGCAGCAGGCCCGCAGTCAGACCGGCCACCAGCAGCAGGTTGTTCTTGGCCCACCAGATGATTTTATCAAAGCAGCCGATGGTGAAGATGCTTTTTCTGGCTGCATCCTTCTCCCTCTGCTGCATCCCATAACCACACATAGTGTTGAGGACAGTCTGCAGAGAGAAGCGGACACCTGTCAACACCACCAGGACACCTGGTATGGACCTGGGCTCACTGGCTGACTGGGTTTTTGATGGCTTTAGGGGTGAGGAGAAGGATTTTGAATTTAACGGTTTATTGCACAGGAAGCCAGTGGAGCTGCTGGAGGAGAGGGCTGATACAGCGACTTGTTGGGGTTTTGGAAACGATGCGTGCAACTGAGTCCTTTGTACCCCTCCCTGGGCTGCCACCTTACTGTGGTGGAGGGGTTTGAGTGTCCCAATGATCCTAGGAGCTAAGTTGTCTGACCCCGGCTTTCCACGGGAGCCGTCAGCAGCACGTTACTGCAGCAGCACGTCATAGCTGCTGATGGGAACCGCTGTGGTCAACAGAACCTTTTCCACTAGAGCCGTCGGCAGCCGTCAGCAGCGCGAGTCGGCCGCGTCTCAGGAGCAGCATGTCGCGGCCTTTACGCGCCGGTTCTATTTTCTACGCGCGACGCCTCTGAAACGGGTCAAGTTCGACATTTTTGGGGAAGGAAAGACAGGAAATTGGATGCGGAAATGGAGAGAAGCTCCCGAGATTTTCAGAATAAAGAACGTACTGCCTTCCGGTTGCTTTACTTTTAAAAACAGTTACTAAATGTGCGTCCCCGTGAGAAGTTATCACCTAGCTAGCGGTCTCCGTTGTTTTTCAGGTCCGTATTGGCGATTATAAAACGGACAGAACATAAAACACAAACCATGTTGTAGTTTTCTCCTGCTTGTTGTTGTGTTTACTGACGAAGTCACTCGTGTGACTTCGAGCTCGGTCGGTGACAGCTGCTCCCCTGCTGCTTCGCGTCTCGTGGGAAGGGCCAAGCAGCAGCTTACGCGAGCAAGACGTGCTGCTGCAGTAACATGCTGCTGCAGTAACGTGCTGCTGCAGTAACGTGCTGCTGCAGTAACGTGCTGCTGCAGTAACGTGCTGCTGACGGCTGCGGTGGAGAGCCGGGGTGAGGCTTTATGCCTCTGGTAGGGTCCCCCATGGCAAACATGTACTAGGTGAGGGACCAGACCAAGAGCAGCCCGAAGACTTCTTATGAAGAAAAACATGCAAACCGTGTTCCCTCGCTCAGAGGCGGGTCACTTGGGCCCCCCTCTGGAGGCGGGGCACGTTGGTGAGCACCTGGTGGCCGGGCTTTTACCCATGGAGCCCGGCCGGGCACAGCCTGAAGAAGACATGTGGGTCACCATTCCCATGGGCTCACCACTCGTGGGAGGGGCCAAAGGGGTCGGGTGAAGTGTGTGTCGGGTGGTAGCCGAGGGCGGGGACCTTGGCATTCTGATCCTCGGCTACAGAATTTGGCTCTCCGTACATGGAATGCCCCCTCCCCGGTCTGGTGGGGGAGGAGCCTGAGTTGGTGTGTGAGGTTGAAAGGTTCCGACTTGACTTATTATTTCATGACTTATTTCAGATCTGAAACACTAAATCTGAAATAAGTCATGAAATAACAAACATTTATGTTGATTAATTATCTAATTATTAAATGACTTTAGATAGAACAGTCATTGTAGATAACACAGAACATGACTGCAAGCCTGTGGATTGAAATAAATCATTTATGAGACCAAATTAGGAAAACTTAAGTAAAATCTCGTCTTCTGCGTGGACCTTGGAACTTCCAGCTCCTTGTAAACATGGGAGATTATTTAGACCTAGTCTCTAACGGTGCCGCTAGGCAATTTAAGCATGGAATTGTTTTGGTACAGGGAAGAACAACATTCCTAGTAAAAGGAAGCTGATGGGCACTTTCTGCCTGTCTGCCTCTGACATCGCTGTGGACAAATAACTCTGTTGGACTTTCCCAGCGCTACACCTGTCACCGATTCTGTTCATAACCTTTATGGACAGGATTTCTAGGCCCAGCCAAGGTGTAGAGGGCATCCGTCTTGGTGGCCTGAGGATCAGGTCTCTGCTTTTTGCAGATGATGTGGTCCTGCTGGCTTCATCAGAACGTGATCTTCAGCTTTCACCGGAGCGGTCCGCAGCCGAGTGTGAAGCAGCTGGGATGAGAATCAGCTCCTCTAAATCTGAGACCATGGTCTTGATACAGAAAAGGGAAGAATGCCTTCTCCGGGTCAGGGATGAGGTCCTGCCCCAAGTGGAGGAGTTTAAGTATCTCGGGGTCTTGTTCACGAGTGAGGGAAAGCTGGAGCGTGAGATCGATAGGTGGATTGGTGCTGCATCTGCAGTGATGCGGGCGTTGTACCGGTCTGTCGTGGTGAAGAGAGAGCTGAGTCAGAAGCTCTCGATTTACCGGTTGAGAAGAGGATAAAAAGGATGGCTCATGTGTTGCTAAATTATTCCACTGAAACATCTGGCTGATTCTCCGTAGGACGTCATTTAGCACGAGCTGTGAGATCTGGCTGAACTGGGAAAGAATGAAGTGAGTTCACTTTTAAATGAAATAGTTGTTTATAAAGTTTGAGACATTTGAATCGGTTTAACCAAGAGTACCCAAACACTCCTCACTCTGAGCTTATTTCACTTAATACACGGAGTAAATCTGTTAAACATTCATTTGTTATTATACTGATATTATCATGTGGATGTAGCTGATAATTAATCATGATTAAATCTCTTTAGATAGAACAGTCATTACCGTAGATAACCGAATATGACTGTAAACCTGTAGGTTGAACAAAATAATATTATAAGGAGTAAAAGTCTCGTCTTCTGCGTGGACCTTGGAGGTGCAGCAGGATAAGGGAGTCAGGTGGAGGAACCTTCTGGATGGTGCTGCTAGGGATGGTTCTGGTACAGGGAGCAACACAACAGTCCTAGCAGAGGAAGCTGCTGGGCATCCGACTGCCTGTTTGACCTCTGACATCCCTGTGGACAAATAACTTAGTTGCTCTTTACCAACGTTACATTTGGGCAGCAGCAGCTCAACAGGTGGAGCGGGTTGTCCAGTAATCAGAAGGTTGCAGGTTCGATCCCGGCTCCAGACAGAGGATTCTGTTGTTGTGTCCTTGGGCAAGACACTTAACCCACCTTGCCTGCTGATGGTGGTCTGAGGGACTGGTGGCACCAGTGCTCGGCAGCCTCACCTCTGTCAGTGCGCCCCAGGGCAGCTGTGGCTACATCGTAGCTCATCATCATTTTAATCCAGTGTTTCCTCTGTGGGGGCCCTCTGCCCCGGGAGCGGTGGTCGACTGTAGCTTCCTGGGCGCTCTATAGGTGGGGGTCTATGCTCCCCCTCCACTGAGCGCCCTGACTTAGTGTGGAAGACCTGATGCTGCCGGGGCAGACGGCTCCTCTGATGGCGTTTCCTTGCGTTACCATACTTGGCTCATCTGGACTCAGCCTAATTTAATTTTTTAATTTTTACTTGTGTGTGTGTGTGAGTCTGTGTGTGCGTGTGTGTGCGTGTGCTTGCATATGTTCGTAAATGTTTTTAACCTGTTATGGGAATCTGGGGTCATTTTGTAAAGCACTTTGAATCACA
>NC_091748.1:79994091-80029091 GCF_043380555.1 Nothobranchius furzeri
GTAGCACCTGTGCACCAGTAGCACCTGTGCACCAGTAGCACCTGTGCACCAGTAGCACCTGCGCACCAGTAGCACATGCGCACCAGTAGCACCTGCGCACCAGTAGCACCTGTGCACCAGTAGCACCTGCGCACCAGTAGCACCTGCGCACCAGTAGCACCTGCGCACCAGTAGCACCTGCGCACCAGTAACACCTGCGCACCAGTAGTACCTGTGCACCAGTAGCACCTGCGCACCAGTAGCACCTGCGCACCAGTAGCACCTGCGCACCAGTAGCACATGCGCACCAGTAGCACCTGCGCACCAGTAGCACCTGCGCACCAGTAGCACCTGCGCACCAGTAGCACCTGCGCACCAGTAGCACCTGCGCACCAGTAGCACATGCGCACCAGTAGCACCTGTGCACCAGTAGTACCTGTGCACCAGTAGCACCTGCGCACCAGTAGCACCTGCGCACCAGTAGCACCTGCGCACCAGTAGCACCTGCGCACCAGTAGCACCTGTGCACCAGTAGCACCTGTGCACCAGTAGCACCTGTGCACCAGTAGCACCTGTGCACCAGTAGCACCTGTGCACCAGTTCTTATTCAAGCCTCCCCCCCAGATTTCACATCCCTGAATGTGCTTCGTTAGGAGGGGAGGAGGTGTGGCTTCTGTCTTTAGACAGATTTATCTGTAAACAGTTAGCGTGCAGCTACTATGACTCCTTTGAATATCTTTGCTTCAAAGTTAAAGGTACACCTATGATATTAGCACTTGTCATCTATGGACCACCAGGGCCTTCTAGAACTTTCACAGATGATTCTACTGAGCTCCTTTCTGTCATCACTACAAATAACACACACGCTATCATAAGCGGTGACTTTAATATCGATGTTGATAATGCTACCAGCAAATCTGCAGAACTCCTTGATATGCTTGAGTTGTTTGACCTTAAACAAAATGTCCATGCTCAAACACACGCGCAGGGCCACACTCTCGACCTAATCCTAACTAGAGACGTTGATGTGTCAAAGAATGTTGTTAAAGTTTTCTTTTTTTTTCAATTTAATTTTCATTTATTTAAAAAGAAAAGCATCAACACACAAAATCTAAGTTACTCGAACCAAAAGGAAAAGGGGACAGAAGGAAGGAAACGTATGTTATCTGCCCCTTCGACTAGAGTAACACTGATACAGTGAAAGTTGTAAACTAACTTAGAAAACAGTAACTGCTAGACTGGTTGACTGACATCATTTCAATTTGTGAAGTAAAAAAGATAAAATAATAATAATAACTGAAAGGGAAGAAGAATATTTACACACCTTCACACCCATACATATATACACATGCACCGCTTGCCTACGTGCCTGCATATACAACATATACATACATGAATTTATACACACATGGACATATACCCTGTCACTTGTTTATATAACTGATCTACGTGTATATAATTCCAGTATTTCAGTTTTAATCAGTTTTGTAAAAGTAAATATTGTTTTTGCATTTTTGATTACTTTACCTAGACTATTCCATATTTTAACTCCATATACAGAGACTCAACGCTCCATTACAATTATCCTATGCTTAGGTATCATGAATAATTCATGTCCTTTTAATTAATATGTACTCGGTCTTTTTTCAATCTTTTAGGTACATTTTCAGGAAGGTATTTTTGTTTGCATTATACATAAATTCTAAAAGATTGTAGTCCACTAAATCATAGAATTTTTATGTTTTTAATTTTATAAACACCAGGTTGGATGGTTCTCTGTAGTTGCTCCTTGTAATGAGTTTTATTGCTTTTTTGCAAGATGTTAATTTAATTTATTAAAGTTTTATAGGTTGTTCCCCAAAGGTCTATGCAGTGGTTCAGATATGTTATAATAAGTGAATTATATAATAAATATAGGGAGTGGTCATACTGTGACCATTTTACTCAAGGTAACATTGCGATTGTTTTAGCTATTTGATTTATAATATTGTTTATATTTAATTAACAGACTTGGTGACTCGGTGGGGATCTCTGGAACTGGTCTAGACTGGTTTAGATCGTACCTTTCTAACAGAAGTTACAGTGTCTGTAGAAACCACATCATGTCAGATTCTACCCATCTGTTCTGTGGGGTACCCCAAGGCTCTGGTTTGGGTCCACTGTTGTTTCTGCTGTACACACACCCTCTTGGACAGATACTTGATTCTTTTCATAATGTCTCTTATCACCTATATGCAGATGATATTCAGCTGTACTGCTCCTTTAAGGATTCTGAGTTCTACAAACTGTCTGAATTACTAGAGTGTCTATCAGCGATCACCAGCTGGCTAGAAGATAACTTCCTTCAGTTAAACCCTGAAAAGACCGAATATCTGATCATTACCCCTGAGAGCATGGCTCCCCTGATTAGTCTAAAACTTGGTCATTTATCTTCTGCCGTGTAGCCTCCGGAAATGATCTGTTCTTCAATCTACAGGTCACCTCTTCAGCATCGGTCATTTGGAGACATAAGTCTCCAACTGGAGCTTCAAGGTCCTCCCAGGCTCACTCTTATCTAAGACTGGTTTTTATTCACAGCACGAGACAGAAGAACTTTTACAAATCATACGTTACGTAATCATTAAATAATAATTTGGTTGATGAACAAATGGTATATGAATACTAAATGAAATGTTTTGATTAATCTGTGAAGTGAATATATTAATACATTGAAATAATTTTATGTGACAATCAGGAATGTTGGATTTAACAAGTGAATCGTTATCTATGCTGCATATGTCCTCATGATGCAAGGTTAATGTAATTGCAGACACACAGATGTTTTCTTACCCACAAATCAGAGCATCCCTGTCTGAGAAGGCGTGATGTCTGAGGTTTGGTGGATAACACCTCCACCACAACTTCATAATACACCTTTAGGAATGTGAACCTACCTGGCTGCCTCCTGCTTCTTCAGAACGGCTTTTGGCAGCTAACTTCCCAGCAGGGGACTTTGTCCCAGATTCTATTTATTTATTCAACGGTTTAATTCTCTTTTTTTGGTTGTTTTTATTTTTATTGTGACTAAATGTTTATGCTTTGTTTGAATTCTGCTGCATTTATTTAATATTTTTTGTATTCTTTGATTGTGAGGGCTCTGTTTAACATTAGATTTACCGTCTGTTTTTAAATCGCCCTCTCTTGTTTTAAGCACTTTGGTCAGCTGACATGCTGGCTTTAACCCTCCCACTGTCCTAATGGGTGTGACCCCGTGAGGAAAGTTGACCAGTGAGCAGGGTTGATGTCCATGTGGCAGAGGTGAGGAGTGAGCTCCACCTCAATGGTCACCTTTCCTCACGGGGTCACACCCGTTAGGACAGTGGGAGGGTTGAATGTGCTCTACAAATAAATATGGCATGGTAAGATGGTTGACCTTTCCCTCTGAACATGTAAACATAAAGGACCAGGTAAGGCTCCGTCCGACTTACCCAGAACAAGTAGCAGAAGATGAACAAGGTGTATTTTATGCCCCGGTATCCTCTCATGTCGTTTCAGCCGACACGGTCGTCTGTCTCTGAGTTTGTTTTCTGCTAACGTGTGTTGGCCTGCAACATGCATTCCAGTCCCACCTTCTTCAACTGGTGTGTGTGTGTGTGTGTGTGTGTGTGTGTGTGTGTGTGTGTGTGTGTGTGCGTGCGTGCGCGTGTGGGTGCGTGCGTGTGTGTGTGTGTGTGTGTGTGTGTGCGTGCGCGTGTGGGTGCACGTGTGTGTGTGTGTGTGTGTGTGTGTGTGTGTGTGTGTGTGTGTGTGTGTGTGCGTGCACGTGTGGGTGCACGTGTGTGTGTGTGTGTGTGTGTGTGTGTGTGTGTGTGTGTGTGTGTGTGTGTGTGTGTGTGTGTGTGTTAGAGCTGCCCGTACCTCCTCCCCTTACCAGACACAGCACTGGCAGGATGCATGCAGCTGCTAAAACAGCCCTGAAATGAAATCTCGTCTGCAGTCAAAGAGCCTGCACTAGGGACACCGATGAGCCATGATGATAAAACTGTACAAGACAGCTGTATCTACTACACAGCACATGACCTACGCAAATGCAACTCGTTGTGCTTGTTTACAGCAATAAGAACAGACAAAACAAACATGAACAATGGAATTTCATTTATTAAAACTAGAAGACTAACAAATGAATAAAACACTGAGAAGAGAACTGAATGTGTTCAGCCAGGAATTACTACGTGAAGCTGAAGGGGTCAGGAGACTAAAACTGAGGCAGTAAAAAGTGGTACAAGAACTACAGAAAAACTGTTCACAACTAACAGAATTTTGATGCTTTGAGTAAGTCAGAGGACTGACCTAGAATTTACAATTAACTGTATTATTATTATTATTATTATAAATACTACTACTACTAATAATGATAAGCTACAGATGTAAGGTGTCAAACTGTTTTATTATAATAATAATAATAATAATAATAATGCATTGAACTTATATAGCGCTTTTCTAGACACCCAAAGACGCTTTCACACACTCTCACATTCACACACTGCTAGTGATGGTAAGCTACTTGTAGCCACAGCCGCCCTGGGGACGTCTGACAGAGACGAGGCTGCCATTTGGTGCCGTCGGCCCCTCTGACCACCACTAACACAGGCAAGTTGCGTGAAGTGTCTTGCCCAAGGACACAACAGCAGGATACCCCTGGCGGGAGCAGAGGAGTACGAACGCCTATGTGTGGACATCTTAGGAATCCCCCCATCTCCAGGTCAACACACACACACACACACACACACACACACCTGTTCATACTGGTCCATTCAGTTTATTAATAAGGCACCAAATCAAGACCTGACTCGTCTCAAGGACCTGCACACAGTAAACAATACAGGTCAGGTCATTAAGCCAATCAGTAACAAGTTTCCTATATAAGGAACCCAGCAGGTCGCATCGAGTCACTGACTAGTGTCAGAGTCTTTACAGCAATCCTCATGCTAAGCAAGCATATAGCGACAGTGGAGAGGAAAACTCCCTTTTAACAGGAAGAAACCTCCAGAGAATCCTGGCTCAGTATAAGCAGTCATCCTCCACGACTCACTGGGGATCGAGAAGATAGAGCAGACACACACACACACACACACACACACACACACACACACACACACACACACACACACACACACACACACACTTCTACAAGAGTTGATTAAACGAGCGTTCAGCACCTTAAAAATATCACGAACGCTCGTGTTTTTCTCGTCACCAAACCCGAACAGTTCTACGACCCACACAACGGCTTTAGTCTAGAAAATCCAGTCCAGCCATTGGGACTCAACCGTTACCAGGAAGTGACATCACACATACCTGCACTCCTGTCTCACAGAAACCAACATGCCAGCCACCTTCGGACATCTGGCAGGCGGCTATGACGCGCAGTACTACGGCTACTTGTGGAGCGAAGTCTTCTCCATGGACATGTTCTACGCCCGCTTCAAACAGGAGGGCATCATGAACCCCCGGGTGAGCTCTGACACACCACACCTTCAGCCAGCTGCAGCAGGAATGTCCCTTCACAATAAAATGGAGTCTAATCATAACATCAGAGGTTTGGTTTAGATGTGTCTGAAAAATAAAATCACCGGAGCCAATTTCTAGTTTTAGTTTCCTAACAAAACCCAGGTCTGCAGAAATGTTGAGGCCTCTGCTGGTCACTCATCAGTCACCACAATCGCTGCCAGTGATCAGGGTCCCTATAGAAGCTGTTTGTTTCTCTCTTTCAGGAAAAGCATTTTTTATTTTATTGTTTATTTCATTCAAAATAAAAACAAACAAAACATATAAACAATAAGAAATACATAACAACAAAAAAATCTAATTTGAACAAAAAGGAGCAGAATGAAGAAAACCATCTTATAATTTCTGCTCCTTTTCCAGTAGAAATAATCTATTTATATACAATTACCATTAGTCAGACACACACAGATTCATTTTAAACTGTTTCCTGTTCTTCATTCCAGAGCGATCATGATCATTGATTTAATTTACATTTTCATAATTAGTTAGTAAACTCAATTTGGTACATTTTTGAATATATTAAATAACAGAGTTTTTAAATTCCCTTTTACGGTGGCACAGGAGTTAAGTGCTCGCCCCGTAATCGGAAGGTTGCTGGTTTGAGTCCCGCTCAGTCTGTCGCTGTCGTTGTGTCCTTGGGCAAGACACTTAACCCACGTTGCCTGCTGGTGGTGGTCGGAGGGACTGGTGGCGCCAGTGCTCGGCAGCCTCGCCTCTGTCAGTGCGCCCCAGGGCAGCTGTGGCTACATTGTAGCTCATCCCCACCAGTGTGTGAATGTGTGTGTGAATGGGTGAATGACTGATTGTGTTGTAAAGCGCCTTGGGGGGTTTCAGGACTCTAGAAGGCGCTATATCAAATACAGGCCATTTACCATTTACCATTTTTTAAGGTTATTCCATAATTTAACACCATTTACAGATATATTCCACTCCTTAATTTTAGTTCTAAATCTAGGTTTTGTAAACACATCAGTTTCTTTCAACATGTAGTTACTGGTTCTCTTTTCAAATATCCCCTGATTGTTTGTTGGCAGAGTACCTAAATTGGCTTTATACACGGTTTGTATGATTTTCCCGTCTTTTAAATCATGAATTTTCAGTAATTTGTATTTAATAAACAACGGGTTGGATGGATCTCTACAGCCACTATAATTGATGATTCTCAGAGCTCTTTTCTGTAAAATAAATAAGGGTTGTGTATAGTTTTTGTATGTTGCTCCCCAGATGTCTACACAATAAGTCAAGTATGGAACAATCAGTGAATTGTACAATGCCAACAAACCAGAATTAGTCAGTAAAAACTTGACTCTATGTAATACTCCTAAGGATTTGGCAATTTTACCTTTTCTGTAACTAAAATGGGATTTCCATGACAAGTCTTCATCAATAAGAACTCCAAGAAATTTAGTTTCTTTTACTCTTTGAATTTCAATCCCATCTATTTCCAATGACAAATCACTGTTCTTTTTATTATTAAACAGTATAAAATTTGTTTGATTAAAATTCAGTGTCAGTCTATTTATATCAAACCAGTTTTTAATTTTAATCAGTTCATCATTTATCACTTTAGCCACCTCCTCAATATTTGATCCTGAGTAAAACAGTGTTGTATCATCTGCAAACAGAATGGTACCGAGTGTCTCATATTTTAAAAACTCGTTTGTTTATTTTTTTCTGCGAAAATATGAAAGGAATAACCCGTTGTCCTCTTTTCTCTTCCTGTTTCTTTACATGTTTGTTAAGACTATTCTGGAGAAAATGGGCATCCAGGGGAAGGTGACAGCGATGACCAGCTCCTGGAGCTGATCAGGGAGGACATGAGGCTGGAGAGGGAGGCAGAGCAGCAGAGGGCCCAGGAGAGAAGGGAGAACTTTGATAGCTTTTTATTTTGCTAGACAAAATGGTTAATAAAGATTAAACATGTACATATAAAAGAAATATCTAAATAAAATCAGTTCTGCATTAAACTCTTGAATTTTATTTTGTTTACAAATGAGAATTGTTTACTAGAGGGTATCCGCTGGGTCTTGAAATCTTAAAAGGTGATAAATGGGTTTTGGTCAAATGAAGACCCTTAGAAAGTATTAAAAACTATGATCACATCTTTGCTCAGGCTCAGCTTGTCTAAAGTATTTTCTCTGAATTAGCTCTCCAACAGTCAAGGAAATGATTAAAGATCTAAATAAAACTTCGAGCTCCATCGTTTAAAGTTCCTTCTCCCTTCTGCTCAGCGGTTCCACGGTTGCTAGGCGACGGAACGTTCGCCGAGGGAGTTCATGAAGGCTAGGCCTGTCCAAATTCACAGCCGTTAACATCCGGTCTACCCGGCCGACGGAGGACCCAGCCCACGTCGGCCGAGTAGACTGGGTCCTTCGAAGGATGCAGACCCTGAATTGAGACACAGCCACATTTCCCCCAGTTTCAGCTGAGTGTCTCATTTAGTAACAAAACATGATTGTGAACTCTCTCAAGTCAAGTTTATTATACAGCCCATTTCATACACACAACGGTAGCCCAATGTGCTTCACATAGTTAAAACAATCACAAGTGAAATTAAATAGTTAAAATGTCACATCATGTTGTGTAAAATAAAATCTAAGAATATTGACACTGTAGTGGAATATAGTTGGTATATTCTTACACTTTATTAAGGTCCAGAGATTAATCTTTGGACCGGGCCCTCAGAATCAGAAGAGGTTGTTTTTACCACAGGTAATTTTATTCAAACACCTTGTATTGAGTTAGAGACGAGAAAAGAGAGATGGGACGTTTAAGAATGTTTGTTTTTATAATTATTCGAAACAATCACCAGGACTAACTCACTAATGATGGATGCTGATGAATGTGAGCTGAAGTGTTGGTGTGTGTGTCAGTTCAGAATCTCCATCTGACCGAGGCGAGTCTGAGGGCAAGATGATGTTTTGTTTAACTAATAATGATGGATTTCAGGAGGAAGACATGAGACGCCATCTATGCCGAGTCTACATACCGTTTCGGAGATCCCCGAGTTAGATCCGGATGCCAGGTCCTTGGACCCTCCTTTGGTGCTGGAACCGGTGAAACAGCGTCGCAGCACGACTAACCAGTCTAAGGAAAGTCTCCCGGTACAACGGCAGGTTTCAGCGTCACGTAGAGAGTTCAGCTTTTATTCAGAAGGAACCGTCGTCTTGGTAAAACGACAGGAGTTTCCAGCTTGACAGTTCTCAGCTTAAAAGTAGAAAATACAGCTGGCCAGTCTGCACTTCTCTTAGCGATGATGGATTTGAGAGCTGGTCGAGTACTTGGTTGGAACTGCGTTGAATGCTTTGTTGGAACTGACTTAAAATGGCGTTGTTCTGTTTTATTAAACTTAGTTGTTTATAATTCTTAGCGAATCAGAGCGGACAGATTAACCAAACACCACAGAGCTCTGCCCCGCAACAGAACGGAAGTTCTGATTGGATGAGTGAACAATGTGTCATGTGTTTACCTTATGTGGATCAGGGTGTCTAGCTCAGTTAGCCCAAGTCCTGTTATTCATTAAACACATAAATCATAACATTGTGATTTCACAGATCAGTCACCTGATTATTATTGACCAACAGTTGTTTTGATTAGCTTCATTAGAAATAAAGTTCTTTGATTAACTAATGAAAAGCGTTCTTCGTCCTTCTTCTGTCTTCTTCGCTGGAATGTAAACACCAGAAGCAAGCGCACGACCTTGGCAATTCATGCACACTGTCACTGTGTCAAAGGCAGCTGTTAAGGGCAGAAATGGCATATTCATAACGCTACAACACAGAACATAGTACACAAAAATAAAAGCATATTAAGTACCATTATTGGTAGCGTTTCCTTTTACAGTCCTCTAATTACTTAGTACTTACATGGTAATTACTTAGTAAGTTAGTGTATTGTTTCTGAGTACTTAAACTGTTATTACCATGTAGCTCAGGTTCAATTCTAGTTTTTATTTTTATTCATCATTCCTAGTATATACTGCTTTACACAATAACTACACTTTATTGCAAGTATTCACTTTAATTACACAATAATACACAATAAAACAGCACAGAATAGGTATACATATAAAATACGTATAGAATAAATTCAACACAGTACAGAGAAAGACCTAGTAGAGCACAGATGCAAGGATAGGTTGATGGAAGGCATCATGAAAAAGTTTAGTTTTTAATCTGGATTTAAGAATGGAAATGGTGGGAGAGGTCTTCATGTCTATTGGAAGACTGTTCCAGAGACGGACCGCATAGCAGCTAAAGGCAGCCTCTCCGTGCTTGGTGCGGGCTCTGGGTTGTACCAGTTGGGATTTATCTGCTGACCTAAGTGATTTTGAAGGGTGATACGTTTCAAACATCTCTGCTATATACAGAGGTCGTTGGCCATTTAATGATTTAAAAGTAAGTAAAAGGTCTTTGAAATCAATCCTGTAAGTTACTGAAAGCCAATGTAAATATTTTAAGATTGGTGTGATGTGATCATTTCTTTTGGTTCTGGTCTCTTGCTCTCTGTCTCTCTGCTCTGTGTAACGCACATCCTTCAGACCTGCGGAGAAAAAACCTACAAGATGCAGAAAAAAAGGATAAACCTCCAACCTTCATATTGTCAGCAATAAATACAGCAAAACTTAACTTTCATGACCAAAAAAACCCAAAAATTATTCAGTAAATCAGGAGAGCAGGAACAAGTCTTATTTCTGATTTTACATTTTTCACTTCAATTCAAACTATTTAGAGTTTTGTGTTTCATCACATTTAGCTTGTATTTTATATAAAATATCATCAGCTTTACAGGTTAGCTGTTCCTGTGTGCTTAAAAAGTTATGTTACTAACAGTCTAAAAAAATTACCAAATCATTCACATGAAGTAGATTTGTTGTTCATTATCTGAAAGTACCTGATTAGTTTAAAAAACTAAATATGTTTTGTTTAATTTAGGTTTTAAGAATGTCACTAGTTTACTTATACTTTAAAAAAAATATATACTGATGTACTGAAATACAGAGAGATCATCTTGTTAGTACAATGCATGTTAATATAGTAAGTATAGCATGTTTAACAAAAGCACATTCACACATGGAAAGTATCAATGTAAATAAATCATATGGCAGTAACTCTGCTGTACTTTCATTGTGTAAAAGTAGCTCACGGGCCAAAAAAGGTTGGAGACCCCTGCAATAGATCGTTCAGCCCTAGTGGATGCTTAGATGATTGTTTAATGTTTTCTTTCAGCGAAATCTTCATCCACAGAGCTCACAAACAAAAGGCTTCTGTCCTTTATGGACTCTTTAGTGACCTTAAATTTGTCTTTTCACTAAATCTTTTCCACCGATCTCACGGGCGAAAAGCCAGTGTGGACTCTCATGTGTCTGTTTAAATGTGTCTTTCGGCTAAATCTTTTTACACAGAGCTCACAGGCGAAAGGCTTCTGTCCTGTGTGGCCTCTCATGTGTCTGTTTAAAGTTGTCTGATGGCTAAATCTCATTTCACAAAGCTCACAAGGAAAGGGCTTCTGTCCTGTGTGGACACTCATGTGACTGTTTAAAGATGACTTTCGGCTAAATCTCGTTCCACAGAGCTCACAAGGAAAGGGCTTCTGTCCTGTGTGGACTCTCATGTGACTGTCTAAAGTTGTCTTTCGGCTAAATCTCGTTCCACAGAGCTCACAAGGAAAGGGCTTCTGTCCTGTGTGGACTCTCATGTGACTGTTTAAATTTGCCTTTTGGCTAAATCTCATTCCACAAAGCTCACAGGCAAAAGGCTTCTGTTCTGTGTGGATACTCATGTGCCTGTTTAAATGTGACTTTTGGCTAAATCTCGTTCCACAGAGCTCACAAGGAAAGGGCTTCTGTCCTGTGTGGACTCTCATGTGACTGTTTAAATGTGACTTTTGGCTAAATCTCGTTCCACAGAGGTCACAAGGAAAGGGCTTCTGTCCTGTGTGGACTTTCATGTGGCTATTTACAGTTGACTTTAGGCTAAATTTCTTTTCACAGAGCTCACAAGGAAAGGGCTTCTGTCCTGTGTGGACTCTCATGTGTCCGTTTAAAGTTGTCTGATGGCTAAATCTCGTTCCACAGAGCTCACAGGCAAAAGGCTTCTGTCCTGTGTGGACTCTCATGTGAATGTTTAACGTCGTCTTTCGGCTAAATCTCGTTCCACAGAGCTCACAAGGAAAAGGCTTCTGTCCTGTGTGGACTCTCATGTGACTGTTTAAATGTGACTTTTGTCTAAATCTCGTTCCACAGAGCTCACAAGGTAAGGGCTTCTGTCCTGTGTGGACTTTCATGTGGCTATTTAAATTTGACTTTAAGCTAAATTTCTTTCCACAGAGCTCACAGGCAAAAGGCTTCTGTCCTTTGTGGACTCTCATGTGTGTGGTTAAATTAGTCTTTTGGTGAAACCTTTGTCCACAGTGCTCACAGGCAAAATGTTTCTGCTTTGTGTGGACTCTCGTGTGTTTAAAAGTGCTTTATGGCTAAAGGATTGAAACCTGGCAGCAACAGTCTCCTTATTCAAATGGAGATGCTCTCCCTCCATACTAGACCAGAGTTTCTCCTGTTCCTCTTTTTTGTGGAGAAAATCTAGGTGCTGGTGGTCGACACGAGCACTCTGTTCTTCTGAAGCTTCTTATTTAACCAGAACCACCTGTTGAAAATCTGTAGGAAACACAGAAACATATTATGTGAATTACAGACAGCTGTAACTGTGTTTTCACACATATAACAGTTGTATTATTTCTTTAAACTGACAGTAGAATGAAATGTATTTACAATTGGAAATTGAACTTTGAGCCTCTATAAATCATATGAGCCTTAACCCTCAGGCTTCACTTTAATTTTCATACAAAAGAGTCAATAGAGGACAAAAACGTCCGCCTGTAAAAGTGGCTATAAAAATGTATAAAATGTTTTTTTTTTTACTTTTTTCATAAATCTGTTGAACAACTTCAGCCCTTCCCAAACATCAAAAAATTCAATCATTTTGAGTAGGGCTGCTCAATTAATCGAATTTTAATCCCAATTACGATCTGAGTTTTGAACGATTATAAAACAAAAGCCGATTATTTGCTCCTCCCACTTGCGCTGCCCTGAGTTGCAAATGAAGCGCTCCTCCCACAGTGTTGCCAACTTAGCGACTTTGACGCTATTTCTAGCAGCTTTTCAGGCCCCCTTCTTGACTTTTTAAATCCTAAAAGTACCTAGCGAACACCTCAGAAACATCTCTGGTAACCCTTAGCTACTTTCTGGATAACTGTCGTTGACATTTCCTGCAGGTTAGCTAAACACTCCGCCTGCGCTCCGGACCGTTCTTCAGGACATTAGGAAAGGGAATGATGTAGTGATGTGTCGGTCGCTAAAGAAACGGCCGGTTTCCTGTTGGATTAACCAGAGTGAGTGACACGCACCGTACCTGCGGGCTCCTGAGCCGCTAAAAACAGCTAAATGTGCGCGTGCGGCGCGCTAAACACACCCGCAGCTTGCCCCTGATTGCTGTGAGACCGGGTTGGGGGGTGGAGCTGTGGTCGGGACATTTATTACATTAACTGATGGACTTGTAAATAAATAGTTTATAAATAAGGTAGAAATAAGTTCCTCACGCTGATAAATAATAACTAATCTCTCTGAGGACACGGTGCTAGTGCACGCTCCTACAGAACCTTGACAGGACTCAATAAATGTTATGCAACATTTTGTGAACATCAATTTATTTGCATTTATTTGTTATAAATGCCACTGTATAATTCTTGATGTCAGTATTTGCCAGATATTGGTATTTGGGTCTGTACTGGTTAGACTTACATGAGTTAAATCAAGGTCTATAGCCCTTGGGTCATAAACTATGAGCTATAAGTATATTGGTCTTTTTATACTGGGAATCAGGAGTTCTTTTAGTGATCATCTTGTTTCTTATTTTTGTCCTGATTGTGCCCTGAGCAATTTTATGACTGAATAAAAACAAATAAAATCAACATTAATTGAAAAATCGTCTTAAATAATCGAGATCTCAATTTCAGTCACCATAATCGTGATTATTATTTTTGCCATAATCGAGCATCCCTATATAGTTTTGAGGTTTTTAACCCCTGAAATGCCGGTTTGAATACTCAGTCATTGATGTAATTTATGGAAAAATAAAAATAAAAAAGCACTAAAACGGAGTTATTTTCTAAAAAAAAGACATTTTTTTCCTGGGGTGTTTAGTAAAAATCTATCTTGATTATGTTATGAAATATCTAAAATTTTGAATTTTTCTCACTTATTGTCATGGTCTGCATCTGCCCCGTCCTTTATGTGTCTCCTGATGCTTCTCCATCCTCTCTAGTTTCCCTTCTGTGTCTCATAGCGCTCCTTTGTCTGCGTCTCTATATTGTGTCTTCTGTTTGTAGGTCTTCATATCGTCCCCTCAGGTCCGGTGTTTCATTTAGTCATCCTCAGCATCCTCCAGTCTGTAGCTCCAGTCTTTTTGTCCCCAGCTCAGTGTGTGTGTGGCCATTCCCCTGCTCAGTGCTTGCTTGTGTGTGTGTGTGTGTGCGTGCGTGTGTGTGTGCGTGCGTGCCCATTTCCCCAGTTCAGTGAATGTGTGTATGAGTTTGTGTTTGTCATTATGTGTATGTTTGTGTGTGTGTCCTTCCCTCAGTCTTGGGTTTGGTTTGGTAGTTTTAGGTTTTATCTGTCCTCCTCTGGTTCTGTTTACTCCATTTAGTTTATTATAGTCACCTGCCTTCCCTCCAGCCCTCACTCCACACACCTGCTTCCTGTTCCCTTAATTACTCCTCCCTGTTATCTAAGCCCTGCCTTGTCTCTGCCTTGTGTCGGTCCATGGTTTGTTTGTATTCTGTCAGCGTTGCTTCGTGCTCTTGGTGAGCTTTGTTTCTCCTGCTTTGGAGTTTTGGACTTTAGGCTCGCTGCCTTTGGATTTATTTTTGTTCATCCTCAAATAAAAGGATTTTTTCTTTATATCTACTCCTGCCTCATGTTCTCCTGGGTATCGGCATATTTGGGTCCTAAACATCCTCAAAACGTGACACTTATAGTTTTTATATAGCAACAGATTTAAAATTTACTATACACTCGAGCCATTAGAGGACAAAATCATCCACTTTTAAAACAGCTTTAAAAATGGTCCAGATTAAGGCTGGGCGATATGGACCAAAACTTATATCTCGATATCTTTTAGCTGAATTCCGATACACGATGTATCTCAATATTTTTCCTCCTAACCCAAAAAAGTATTGACTCATAGCAGCGATTATACTGTAAAGACTCAGAGTCTCTGGTTGCTCATTTATGAGTATTATTTTCGGGCTACTGTCGCCTTACAAAGTCTTAACTTTCTCTACAGAATCGCTCGTAACGGAGTATTTACTAGCATAGCAAACCAGAGCGGAAAAAACCGGAACATTTCTCACCCGTTGAGCTCGCCTTCAAAATAAAACAGTAACCCTGTAGTTTACTATTCAAACCCTTACAATATAAGGTAATTTGACCATTCCAGCTTTCCGTAGTTGTTTCTTCATTACACAGGGGAGGTATGGGTATGGGTTTGGCTCGTCTCGCCGCACAAGCAGGATGGAAAACAGAACTCTGATGACGTTGAACGTCTCCAAACAATTAAAAACCAGGACGCCAAATGCGAAGTTTAGAGCAGCACATTTAGCCAGAGGCTCTCAGATTGAGCAAACTTGTAATAGCCGCTTAGAGATGGAGCAACATGTCGCTAGCAGAGCGGCTAATTGCTAGCATAGCGGCTAATTGCTAGCATAGCAGTTTGACCAGTTATATCGATATAAAGATGTAGTCATCTTATATCTTGTTTTAAAATTATACCGATATTTTAAAAATATCGATATATCGCCCAGCCCTAGTCCAGATTAATATTTTTTTCAACTTTTTGGGTCAAAATCTTGAGATCAACGTCAGTTCTCATCGAAAAAATCAAATATTGAATATGTATCTAAACTTTAACCCTTTATATGCCAGTTTGATTATGTGATACTCATTTTTCATGAAAAAAAAACAGACAAAAGAGGAGATATTTTACATAAAACATATTTTGAGCGACTGAAATAACTTTTTTAAATCAGCCTTGGATATGTCAAGAGTCTGGCAAAATATCACATTTCATGCTTTTTTAGTTTTTGTGTAGCAGCAGATTTAAAATGTACCACCCTCTTGTGCCTGTTATGGACAAAAACGTCCCATTGACTTCAATGCAAACCTCAGTTTTTGATCCTGTGTTATCTGCATCAAATATTCATGCTTTCTGTGATGTAATGGCTTCATTTTGGACAAAAGTAGCCAAATTTATGATTTTTACTGTTCACCACCAAATTCAGTCATTTCTCCACATGTTGTCCAGGCGAGGAAGTTTACACATTTCTGTAGATCTGCTGCTGTTTTTATTGAAGTCAGAAGCTCAGCATGTAAACAAAACACAGGTTCGCTCTCCTACTGAGCATCAAAGGGTAGAAAACAAAAACACTATGTTTATGCACCTGGCTGGAGCTCAGGCACATCCAAACTCTTTGTAGTTCAGTTTGTTATGAAAGGGCAGAAGTGTGAATGCATGCATGTGAAGTGACTCCTTGGAGCTCCTCGGTCATCTCCAAAATGACTCGTTTTCCCTGGCCGACCTCTGCAGCCTCACCAGCAGCTTTCCCTGTGTAAACCTGACACTTGCAGGCATAGGAGGTGGCAACATCAGCAGAGACCCAGAGTTTCAATCCGTACTTGGCTGGTTTACTTGGCATATATCGGCGAAACTTGCGCCTGCCTCTGAAAGGGACAAGCTGCTCATCAGCACACACATCTAACCCAGTGTTGAAAAGCATTTGGAGGCGATGGGTCCACATGTCCCAAATCGAGCGGATAGGATCCGTTGTCCTCCCTTCTCTTTCACTGGACGGGTCAGGAGAAGAAGTCAAGGAAACAGAATGGTCTGACTCCACCTCCAAGTCCACTGAAGATGTTTCACTCTCCTCATTTTCTCCAGGAGTATCAGGCTGCAGGAGCTGATCCAGAACTTGTTCCACAGAGAGATGCCTCTTCATTTAGCTCCGTGGCTTTCACAGAAGTGAAACGACCAGATAACCAGGCTACAAGGAGTTTGAATGTGGCAGGTGCATAAACATACTGATTGTTTTTGTTTTCTACACTTTGAAGTTCAGTAGGAGAGTCAACCTGTGTTTTATTTACTTATCAGAGGTCAGGTTGGCCTTTTGACCTCAATAAAAACCGCAGAAGATCTAAAGAAATGGGTCAACTCTCTCGCCTGGGCAACATATGGAGAAATGACTGAATTCCACTTTTGTCCAAAATGAAACCATGACATCACAGAAAGCATGATTATTTGTTGCAGATGATGCAGGATCAAAACCTGTGCTTTGCATTAAAGTCAACGGGACGTTTTTGTCCTCTGATGGCTCGAGTGTATGGTATATTTTAAATCTGTTGCTATGTAAAAACTATAAATGCAAAAAATTCAAAAGTTTAGATGTTTCATAACATAATCAAGACTGATTTGTACTAAACACCCCAGGCAAAAAAAAAAGTCTTTTTTAGAAAATAACTCAGTTTTTGTGTTTTTTTCATGAATTACATCAATGACTGACTGTTCAAAATGGTATTTCAAGGGTTAAAAGCCTCAAAATCATTGAATTTTTTTTATGTTTGAGCAGGGCTGAAGTTGTTCAACAGATCTATGAAAAATAAATAAATAAATAAAAAAACATTAATGTTTACATTTTTATAGCCAGTTTTAAAAGCGGACGTTTTTGTCCTCTAATGACTCAAATGTATAGTGTTTATTTTTCATAGTGTTCCCTTGGTCTATTTAAAAAATTCCAAATTGAATTTCAAAATTTGTTCAGAGAGAGGTTTTGCGACAAAATTGTGTACCATATGCACAAACGGTGGTGAAATGGCGTCAAAAGAAAAACAAAAAACTGCCCAAATGGACAAAAATGTCCCTCATGAAGCCTGAGGGTTAAATGTCTCAGGAGCTCTGACAAACGCTAAATAAAAGAGGGATGAAGATCTATTTTCCCCACCCACTCGACTAGGACATTAGAGCTGCTTTCCGGACTTTTCCCTTTAAGAAATGATGTATGATTTTTCAGAAATCCGTAAAAGCGATTGTCTCATCATGTACTGTGATAAAATGTCAGCAATACGTCTTTTTTGTTGTTGTTGCTAAGCACGCCCCCGCCCCGCAGAGCTCCGTGCAATAGGAAACCGAGCGCCGACCAGAACTAACCAATAGCGGTAGACTACCGCCTGCCGTTAATCTGGCCCACTCAGTGACTGTAGTCATTCATGACATGCTTGATATCTAAATGAACAATTCATCATGTGGCTAATCGGGCCTGTATTGGCACATTCACATCTGGGGCAGCACAGACCGGACGGTGTCGCGTCGGTCCGGGTCCCGCACCAGTAGGTTTCGTTTACACACACTTCCTAGGAAAAACACAGTTCCTAGGAAAAACACAGTTCCTAGGAACGGGGAAATCTCCAAGCTAGTGGGCGGGGCTAAAGACACACGAAATACAGACATGAAAACGGGTCAAGTGTGAAAAAGGTTAGACTCCACATCGAAAAAAGTAGCCGCACACACACACACACACACACACACACACACACACACACACACACTTAAGCTGCACGGGCATCGTTTAAGGGAGACACCGCGGACTATTTCCAGACATGAAAATCTCTCAATTCTCGGCGAAAGCCGCCGACACCACCAAGAGTAGATTAAATAAATAAATCTGTGGGAACCGGTGACGCGCGACCCGCACAAACGCAGCTGGAAGGAGCTCAGAACAGTCAGAGAAGCTATGATATGGTTTAGCTGTCAGCCTGTAGAAGTTCCTGCTGAACTTTATTCTGTTTCATGAACCAGGGTGCAGGGCCGGAGTGGGACACATTTTCAGCCCTGGAGTTTCAGACCCCAGACCGGCCCACTTAACGAATTATTATTAAAATCATGTTAGAACTTTATATGTATAGTCTACAAAAGCACACTACTCGGTAAAGCCTTGTAATTCAGTGCAAGAAAGAGTTGCTTTACAATGTAGGTTTATTTGAACATCAGTGCACATCTCCAACATTGTTCTTGACAACACATTCTCTAACAATATAACAATCCACCTTCTGTTCAAACAGCTGTTCTGAGATTTTCAAACCTTTAAAATGAAATGACTCAGCACTCCCTTTCACACTTTTTCCAGTTTCCCTAGACTCGCCTGCACACAATTAAAATAATCATCTGTAAAGCTTTAGCACATTTGATATGGAAAACACATCTTTGTAACCAATTAAAATATTTTCTATGGCAAAATATGCAGGCTTATTTCATTTTACTTTCATTCTAATAGCGATCTGTTGTGGGCTTTGTGCATTTACTAACAGAAATACATCAGGTCACTACTATTATTTGGACATTAAAATTATTATAATGAAACTGATGTTTGCTTGTTTGCACATGAGTTGGCTCACCTTCTATCCCAACAGGAGCAATACCCTCACTGCTGGCTCCTGGCTCTTCTTCTGACACTAAATCACACTGTGTGAAAATTCAGCATTCATTTTCCTTTTTTACACGCTTTCTGATCAATGCTGAATCATCTAGCATTTGTAACGTGAGGAAATATGGGTTTTCTATCACAAAGGTGGTGTTGGACTCAGCTGTGTCAAAGCTGGGTCGCTGAGAACTTTCACCCACAGATTAAGACCTGAACGCCAGCGAGTCTGGGAGGAAACCATAACATCAACCACCTGCAGTCTACCAGAAGATGTGTTTACATGAGTTGTACCCAGACCAAGTCAAAACATAAAGTTTAAACTTCTTTTTCTTGATTTTAATGTTAAAATAACCATTATCATTTTGCTCATTATAAATGTGTTTAATCAAATGAATGGTTCTTATGCTTTGGGGTAATTATAATGGATTAATGAATCCACACTTAAGTAGATAATGTTGAATGTTTGGTACTGACCTTCACACTCAAGCACACAAACATTCACACACACCTTCCCACAGTAAAATCCAGACACATTTGATGACGCACATGTTTTTGCTTTGAGAAGAGAAAGGTTTTTGGTAAGTTTTCAGTCTTTTGCACCAGTTCGTGTTGGACAACGAGAGAGAACAGACCTGAAAACCAAAGGGGGGGCAGAGCCTGTTGGCTCGTTCTTCCCCCCTTCTCTCACGCTACATTTAATGGCGAGCGTATCCAGTCTTCTATATCTGCGATATGTCTGATTTCTTACATCTAAAAGCTACAAACAACGCTTTTCTCTGTGTTTCACTTTGATGTCTTATTTTGAACTTAACCGGAAATTGTTCCGCTCACTAAATTCTCCGACCTCAGAACCGAGACTAAATTCTCGGACACCTTTCGTCTCAGTGTGTTGACACTGTGGGCGAGCTATTGTGGAAAATATCTCCATTGCATGAGCGACTTATAGAAGCCGAATCTAAACGGAATGCCCGTAGGCACCTACTGTTGCTTGATTGCACGGTAAACGTCGTAAGCCGGGTTATGGCCGTCACGCGTTACTGCATTCAGATTGCGTGCGTTTTTTAAACGGAATGCTCGGTGACACCTGCCGGAGCTTGACTGCTCGGTAAACGTCGTAAAGCGAGGCACAGCCGTTACGCGTTACTGCATTCAGATTGCGTACGTTTTTTTTAAAGTCCGTATTAAAAGTGGAGCGAGATGCCTACTTGTTAATCGGGGAAATTTCAGTCTGGCCGCTACAGACAAAGAACGCTAGGCCTGGCCGGGGAGCTAAGCTAGCGCCACAGTTAGACAAATAGGGCACGCGTCCCGTTAAATTGTCATCATTTCTGGCACAGTCAGTCTGTGTCCTCACAAAACCCGCATTGGCGGTGATTCTTGTAAATCGCTACGGTGTGTAGAATCTACATTTTGCTACGTTTGTCCGTCTGATACCAACACGGCAGCGTAGGTTTTGTTATTTTTTTTATTATTTTTATTTTGGACCGGTGAACGGGTCGGCTTTCACAGCCTCCGTTGCTCGGTTCCATGCCTTTTTCTTCCATCTTGTGAAGTAGTGTGTATTCATTTCTCTATCAACAATTCCTTGTTTTACCCTGTGTCATAAAGTTAAGTAGGCTACGGACAGTCCTTGTTGTGTGAGACATATTAAGGAATCTGCCCGGAGTTTTACGTCGGCTCAGAAGGTAGAAACGCGAGTTGCTCTGAACTTAATGGGAGATGGACGAGACACGACAAAATCTTTCTTGCACTGTTACACCTGGTGTAAGGTTCTCTGACGTTCTGCTTCCAGAACATGCCAAGACGCAGGACATTCACCGGCCGAGCATCGCTGGTCCCTCAACCCGCCCGAACGGGCCCGTATTAGGCGGGTGCCGCCAGTCGGGAGCAGTGGGGACTAGTGGCTGCGGTTCGGTGCCAGCTGCACTGGGTCGGAGGTGGTTCTGGTCTGCAATTCATGACGTGAATTCATGCAACATGCTGTTTACAGTCATAACGCTTTTTCTTTACTTTTATTTCTTCCAGGGGGTCAAAAACCCACCATCAACATCAAGGTTTGAAATAAACAACACTTTCTCTGCTACTTTTAAGCTGAATAAATCTCTTGAGCCTATGGTTAACCTCTCTGACAAACAGGTTGTGCTTAACCCTTTGGTTCCTAATGCTTCTCCTCTGTCATCCATGTTAAAGGCTGAACATCTCTCCAGCATGGGTGTGAAATCTTCAGGCTGTGACCCACCGCTTCAGGCAGAGGTCTGTTTTACTCGTCAGTCCGCCTCATGCACAAACCAGCTTCTTTATCGGGGCGTGATGGAAAAGTCAGCCGCCGTGAAACACTTGTGGTCTCCGGACGGAGCTACCATGCCATTTAAGGGGTTTGTGCCCGGACATCTTGACCTTTATGTGAATGACCTTGTCACTTTTCAGTTTGTGACCTCTGCTAATACGGTGGCCAATTCCTTTCTCCTTTCACAGGGGTGTGACTTAGTCTCGGGCCTCTGTGCTCTCTTTCCTGTGATTTCTCTTACAGGTGACCACGACGACGCAGAAAACCCTGCGGTTTCCAGCAGTCCTGTGGTCAGTGGCGATATTAAAGGTGGCTCGGTGGTTGCTGCGCACACCTCTCTCACGGGCTCGGGAGGGCACCCCGGCCCGGGAGGTGTAGGTGCGTGCAGTGATGCTCTGCTCGGGGCCCCTCCTGACAAAGGGGGGGTGCTGAGTGGCTCTGAGTTTTCCGTTGCGGACTTCAACCGGTTCGGGGGAACGCCTCCTCCGAGCGGGCGGGTCATTGCAGAAATCGACACTGACCTTCCACCAATTCAGCTGACAACATTGACCTCCGACCCGGAGTTAGGTGCTGCACCTTCTACGGGGCGGAGTTCTAGTCAGTCTGTAAATACTCTGGTTAAACCGGGTTTTTCTGATTCTGTGTGGGAACCTCCATCATTCTTGGGAATAAAGTATTCTTGGTTTCAGTTTTCAGGACAGACCATGTTCCTAAAGCTAGCGACATGTCTGTATCTGATTCTAAACATAGCTAGGTTTGCTTTGACACCCGTGACACAACCATCCTTGGATCACTCCTTTTCAGAACCTCCAAGTCCAACACCTCCAGGTCTTTGGACATCTGAACACCTACTCTTTCAGCACGATTCAGGTGACAATGTGCATCTTCTTGGTAATAGCGCTTTTAAGAGCTTAAGAACTGTTCTTTGTTATGCTTCTCCTGTCTCACAGACACGGCATAAGTTTGAGAAACAAAAAGGGGGTGGGGAGCCTCCTCCTGCTTTGCGAGCATCATTTTCGCATTTCCAGTTCACTACCATTTCTGATCACAACAAAGTCGCCTCCGTAAAGCTGCAACACAACTTTGAGCAGGTAAAATCAGGTTCTGATCTAACAGCTAAACCATCAGCTTCGCTCCAGTTCCAAATGGAACCCTCAGGTAAATTCAAACAAGTTTCCCTGTGGGTTCGTAACACCAGATACAAACAGTTTGATAACCAAGTCGCTTATGAGCCTGCTCCCACAGATACGTCCAAACTCGTGTCTCTGTGGGTCCGCAATACCAGATTCAAAACTCTATTCTGACCGACTCTATTCTGACCGGATTCTTTTCCACTGACTGGTGGACCGTTACAAATTCTCTCGTTTGTGGGATGAATTTTTAACAAATGTGATATCCTTTGGGTTTTTTTTTTTCAGGTTACCTGCCTCCAGCCAGGGTCCTGTTACTAACTCACATCTTTAGGGATTACTAACCTACTGATTTACATTTTAGAACTGATTTACATCTCTATCTTTTTATTAGTGCTTTGTGTAGCATGATTATATTTGATTACAAATTTAATTTTATTTTGTTGCTATTTCCCTTAAAGGGCCACAAGCCAATTTGCCCTTCATTTTCATGATTATTATTTCTTTTATATACATGCCTTTAATTAGTGCAGCCTGCTGAGTTTCACATATCAGTTAGGATTTACTTTCTTTTATTTGTGTTTTCACTGCATCACGTTTTTACATGACACGTAGAACAGGGTGCAGAACATTTCTTCTTTAGATAATTCACAAAAGGCACCCACATTTTCCCAGAGGCACCCATAGATAGGTTTTGATTGATTTCTTTGTTTTGCATCAAATGCTATCTGTCGTGTGGGCTGTCTCACTTTGTCTCCTTCTCCGAGCTCGTATGGACTACATCCCATCAGAGGGGCCGTCTTCACCATCCTTCAACTGGTTTTCTGTCGCATGGGGTTTCGGTCGTGATTCGAGATGGGTCGAGGTCGTCACTGGACTTCGCCTGGACTACGCCTGAGGAATACTTCATCTGCCCAGCTCCGTGTGACACACGAGCTGCTTATCCTTTGCATACCTTTGCATTATTGCTGATGAAATTAACTGCTATTGACATAGCTCTGCTTTCAAGATTTCCTAAGTGGATTACTTTACAATGATTGCAACAGTTTTGGCCTTAATCATCTGATCAGGATAGACTCCCTTCTACACGAGACCTGTGGAGACGCTTCATCGTTCCTGCCTTCATCTGGGATGTCTACCTTCACGAGTACATCACGTTATTGTGTTTGTAACGGCAGGTGGCCTGTGCTTGACCACCATGTCGTCACAAAAAGGGGGGGTATGTAACGTGAGGAAATATGGGTTTTCTATCACAAAGGTGGTGTTGGACTCAGCTGTGTCAAAGCTGGGTCGCTGAGAACTTTCACCCACAGATTAAGACCTGAACGCCAGCGAGTCTGGGAGGAAACCATAACATCAACCACCTGCAGTCTACCAGAAGATGTGTTTACATGAGTTGTACCCAGACCAAGTCAAAACATAAAGTTTAAACTTCTTTTTCTTGATTTTAATGTTAAAATAACCATTATCATTTTGCTCATTATAAATGTGTTTAATCAAATGAATGACTAGTATGCTTTGGGGTAATTATAATGGATTAATGAATCCACACTTAAGTAGATAATGTTGAATGTTTGGTACTGACCTTCACACTCAAGCACACAAACATTCACACACACCTTCCCACAGTAAAATCCAGACACATTTGATGACGCACATGTTTTTGCTTTGAGAAGAGAAAGGTTTTTGGTAAGTTTTCAGTCTTTTGCACCAGTTCGTGTTGGACAACGAGAGAGAACAGACCTGAAAACCAAAGGGGGGGCAGAGCCTGTTGGCTCGTTCTTCCCCCCTTCTCTCACGCTGTTTCTGCCACGCCAGGCAGAATAGCTGAATCGCAACTTCTAACGCAGACTCATTACCGAGTCTTTTGATTTCTGAGTGAATTAACTTAAGAAAGCGCGTCGACAAAACGCTTTACCATCAACGTGTACCGAGGGGCAACTCTGGACCGGGTCGCAGCGCATCTTTGTCTTCTTTGCCAGCCAAGGTGACCTGGATGAAACATCCTAAGGTGACGTCCCGGGTCCAACAGAGGGTCCGATTTTCGGTGAGGCAAAACACGACAGATAGCGTTTTGATGCATCTTTTCCACTAAACCTAAGTTTATTCAAACCATCACTTCACTCAGACACCTGTTTCTTCCTGAAGCAACATCAGATGCACACATGCATTCATCTCATCTCATGTTCAATTCTCACTACACTTGGCACCCACACGCATCCATAATCACATCATATCACTCTCAATCTTCATTCACCTACAGAAGGTCTATTTGAGCATTAACAGCATATCAACTGTTAAAAAGATTGTCCCACAAAGTTATCAATGTTGATTGTATTTCCTGTTTGTCAATTTCAAAATCATTAGTTTAATTTGAAGAATTAAAACTTTTAAACGTCAAACTGGTTTCCTCATTGAACTGAAACACAGACACTCAGATATTATCGGCAGTTTATGGATGAAAACAACCTTTGAGTCTTCTGAACAATATAACATTTGGTTATTGATTTATTAAAATTAATATTCCGAATTAATACGTAGCATGGTTCCTCTTTCATAAAAGAGCATAAATCCATAACGCTACACATTTTAGGACACTTTCATATAGAGCCAGGATAGTTTTCATCATATAAATTTTAATAATATTCAGTTCACTGACTCAATAAGTAATCCTACCTGTACATGCCCGCTCTGGAACTGTGGGCTTCTGCCTGGTGCTTATTAGGCCTACTGGATCTTGTGTTTGACTCTGAGGGGCTACAAGACAGTTTGGTGGCATCAGTCACATCATACTGTTAATTATATTACATAACGTTATGTCATGATGCCATATAATTCATTATTGATGCTTAATTAACTTGAATGGTGATTTGCAGCCGGTAAAGTTTAACATCTTGACTTGCCTTACCTGTTTTATCTTCATTGGAAGTTAAAGACCGCGAGCTTGTTTGAGAAAAAAAGGTGCTCATTTTTGCACATTTATCTGCATCTGTTTCCAGCGCTTTCCTCTTTTTAATTCTTGCCTTCTCCGCGCCACCCTTGCTCTTTCTACTTTCCATCTTTCCGTCAACTGCGTGGTCACGTGGTGCGCACAGGCGCATACGGGGGAAAAAGAAAACGAGCTGCAGCCTGCAGGTAGACAGCCGGGAGGAGCGTATGTGATCAGCCCGGCGGCCTCGGTGCCATGACTGAACACCGGCACCAAAAAATAAAAACAAAATGATAAAACAAAAACGAGAGCACCGGCCCATGCGGCCCAAACATCGCGCGGCCCACCGGGAATTCTCCAGACCCTCCCGATTAGCCACTCCGGGCCTGCCAGGGTGACCTGGGTTTATGTTAAATTCAACTTTAAACTGGGAGAAAACGTGTGTGTGTGTGTGTGTGTGTGTGTGTGTGTGTGTGTGTGTGTGTGTGTGTGTGTGTGTGTGTGTGTGTGTGTGTGCGTGCTCCTAACAGCAGTGAGGAGAGACGAAGCTTCTGTCAGAGGAACTGTTGATTCAATTAAATTTAAGATTATTTATGAAGCGCCAAGTCGTCTCAAGGACCTTCACACAGTAAACATTCTAGTACAGGTCAGGTCATTCAGCCAATCAGTAACAAGTTTCCTATATCAGGAACCCAGCAGGTCGCATCGAGTCACTGACTCGTGTCAGAGTCTTTACAGCAGGACCTCTCAAAAAAAAATCATGAGTACAAAAAATAATTTAATGTATAAAAAATAATTTTTTTAAATGATTAAAAATGTGTTTAAAATGAGAGAAAATATTAAAAATTGTGATTAGAAAAGAATAATATTGTAAGGAAAGGGAGAGAGAAAATTAATAGGAAAGAGGGAAATCAGTGGATTTCGAGGAAAGGCGGAATAAGGAGAGGGTGATGGAGGTCCCACCAAACCTGAACAGGTGAGTTTAAAGGAGACCACTGAGTCCACCGATCTCAGGCTCAGGGGGAGAGAGGTCCAGAGTCTGGGGGCCACAGCAGCAGATGATCTGTCACCTTTGACCTTTAGCCTGGTGCTGCACAACCAGTAGGCTTTGATCACTGGACCTCAGGGACCTGCTGGGGGTGTAGGGACTAAGAAGATCACCAATGTAAGATGGTGCTTGTCCATGTAAGGCCCTATAGACCAGAACCAGGATCTTGAAATGAACCCTGAAGTTGACTGGCAGCCAGTCACCTTTTCATTAGGGTTAGGGAACAGCAAGCAATACAAACAACAAGAAATAAATGCTAAGAGTAATTCCCAAAGGTAGAGTCGGAGCAGTCCAATGGATAATAGACTAAAAAGAGTAGATGGAAGGAGGACAGTTGCAGTGAGCAAGCCAGGCGGAACATGTGAGTTTTGAGTTGAGACTTGAAGGTTGAGAAGGAGTTTATATTGCGGAGGTCAGGCGGTAGAGCGTTCCAGAGTTTTGGAGCTGAGTGGCTGAAAGCTCTGGCTCCATAGTACTGAGACGAGTGCGAGGAACAGACAGGGAAGGTGAAGATGATGATCGGGAGAGCGAGTGGGAGTGACAATGTGGAGGAGATTAGAAAGATATGGGGGAGCGAGATTATGGATGGCTTTAAAGGCATGAAGAAGTATCTTATAGTCAATTCTGTATTTGACAGGGAGCCAGTGAAGTTGCTGCAGGACAGGGGTCATGTGATCAAAGGTGGAGGTCTTGGTGATTATCCGGGCAGCTGAATTTTGGACTAACTGTAACTTGTTGAGTGATTTTAAAGGGAGACCAGAGAGGAGGGCATTACAGTAATCGATGCGACTGGTGACCAGGCTGTGGACCAAAATAGCAGTGGAGTGTTGACTGAGGGTGGGGCGGAGCCGTTTGATATTGCGAAAATGAAAATAAGCAGTTTTTATTGTGTTGTTAATAAGAGGAATGAAGGATAAGGTGTTGTCTAAGATGGTACCCAAGCTCTTAGCTTTGGCGCTGGGGAGAAGTGGTGTTGTCGAAGCTGAGTGAGAATGAACTGGTCTTGGATAGAGATGACTTGGTGCCAGTGAGGAGGATCTCAGTCTTATTACTGTTGAGCTGTAGAAAGTTAGCAGAAAACCAGGATTTGGCTTCGGTGAGGCAACTGAGAAGGGAGGATGAAGGGAGCGGGGGGTTTGGTTGGGTAGAGAAGTAGAGCTGGGTGTCATCGGCGTAGCAGTGAAAATGAATTTTAAATTTCCTGAAGATATTGCCAAGTGGGAGTAAGTAGATTATGAAGAATTATCTTCATTAGCTTGGAATTATTTGTCCAGTCTTCTGCTGACGTGTGCTGCATGTAACATACTGTTGAAAACCTTTAAGCGACTTGTCAGGGGAGCAGTGGTTAAAATCACCCAGGATGAACTTGGGAGAGTCTGGTGATAATTGTTCCAATTTGTCCAGACGGCTAATGAGGTTCTCTGTGGCTTTGGCAGCATCAGCTCTGGGGTGAATGTAGAGCAAGATGATGAAAAGCTGTGGGAATTCTCTGGGGAGATAATAGGGGCACAGGGAAACAGCCAGAAGCTCGATATCTGTGGTGCACAACTTCTCCCTCACAGTGACTGTAGAGCACCAGCTGTTGTTTACATAGAGACACACACCGCCGCCATGTTGCTTCCCGGTGCATTCGTGGTCTCTGTCCAGGCGAACAGGTGGTGAAAAGCCATCAATGTGCAGCGTGCTGTCATCGTTACTGTTGTTTAACCATGACTCGGTGAAAGCCAGAACAGAAGCAGTTCGGTACTCATGCAAGTGGTTGACGCAGGCTTGCAGCTCGTCTAGCTTGTTACGGAGAGACCGGACATAGGCCAGGATGATGGACGGGAGCGCTCGTTGTTTGTGTGTTTCCCTCTTGAGTCTCGCTCTCACACCACCCTTCTTTAATCCCCTCCTGTTCACCTTGTATTTATGAGTTGTCAAATTTCCGTGTCCACGGAGTATTTCCTCGGGAAAGAAATCCGTAGGAACAGGGCGGAAAGGCTGTTGTCCGGGTTGCCGCTGCCAATGAATGAGGAAGTCTCTGGTATTCCAGAGCCTTGGGGTCATGATCCAAAATAAAGAAAAACACAGAAGGAGCGATAGAGTTGAAAAGTTAAAAAGAACGCCATAACTGCTCAGCTGTCTGGCCGGTGGACCGCACGAGCAGATGTGTAGAAAAACAGCTGTTGCTCAGAGTGCTCTTAAAGCTGCTATTTGACTTGCTCTCATGTTTCCATAAGACCACCACCCACTCGACTAGGACATTAAATTCACTGAGCTGCATGCTGACTTAAGCCTGATTCATGCGTCTCCGTCTGCGTCAGTGCGGAGACACGCAACGCCATTATCCGTCCTTGCGTAGGGCTCCGGCAGGCAAGCAAGTACGTACGGAGTCGAGCCCACTTTTTTTAACATCCATCGAACGAGACGGATTACGCAAGCTTGTGATTGGTCAGGACGCCGCTGTTGTTTACAGCGCCACCATTGCAAAGAGAGGTGAGGATAACTAGCGGCAGACACGGAGAAGCTTGAAGAATACCTCGCGAAAAAACTCTAAAAACATGAATGTTTAATTCTCCGTGACTGGAGGAGTGAAAAGATGCGCAGCAAGCGTTTTATTTGTGGACGGAAATGACAGGAAACGTGGGTTTAGAGGTGGGGAGCGCATACAGAGGTGGAGGAGAATGAGAGACAAATATGTCCGTGTTAAAAGTCTCTTATATACACAAAAAACACAATATAAACACACGACCCTGGACCGATACATGACAGGATACCACAGAACAGCGCTACGCCCTCTGCTGTCCTGCCGGGGAATTGCTTTGCAACACTCTCCAGGAGACGGAGAAGTATGAGAGCAAACCGCTTCCGTCAGTCCGTGCGTGTCTGTCCCTTGCGGAGTTGACGGAGAAGCATGAACCAGGCTTTAGCGACTGCACTCTGGAGTCACATGTGGAGGCTGTAGGAAGCATGTTGTTTGTGTCTTTAGCGCTGCAGACCATTTATTGCAGCACGGAAATTCTGAATAGTTTCACAACTTTTAAATCAAAAAGATAATCAGTCCATCGCCATTCTCCTTCCCGGCACCTCCGTTCTGCTGACTCCAACCTCCTTTCAGAACAAAACATGGCACCATGGGGGATGGAGCCTTTGCAGCCGCTGCCCCCACACTTTGGAACTCTCTCCCACTAAACATCAGGAACGCCGTCTCTCTTTCTACTTTTAAGTCACTGCTTAAAACCCTTTTCTTTAAACTGGCCTTCTGTTAAGATCAACCCAGCATCCCCCAGTCTGTTTACTATGTTTCATGTTGTTTTATTATGTGTTTATTGCATTTTTTTGTGAAGCCTGACTGACCTAAAAAGCGCTATACAAGTTTAATGTATTATTATTATTACTACTATTATTATTATTATTATTATTGTTATTATTATTATCACTTACAACCGCAGAAGGAAAAGTGTGTCCCCACTCCCTGTTCAGCCATTTTCCTGCACCAGATCTGGCTTTTACAGATGTTTCACACCTGTGTGAATAACACAGCTGTCTAAGAGAAAACCCACTTCTCCAACTCATTTACTTATTTCCATATCTGAAAGGTGGCAGCCCTACCTGTGTCCATGCTGTCCAGGTCCAGGTGGTGAAGAACACACGATGAATCAGTCCCAGCTGATGGATGATCCTGAAGTGGTAGCAGGTTTCCTTTAGCCGTGTTTAGCTAACAGCTGCAATAGAAACAAAGCAGGAGAGCTGATTAAGATGCTGCTTCAGAACAACGCAGGAGATTAAAGATCCAACGCTTTGGTTCTGGCCAAAGGACCAGCAGCAGATCCAGAGGGCAGGAAGTCTAGAGAAAAGCTTTTCTCACCCACAACCTGATTCTGGAGCTCCGATTGTCACGAAGACCGCAGAATATCTTCTCTGCTTCTGGAAAGAACTCCACCAAGTTGTTGAGGAGGAGAAGAAAGTTCCCACAGCCCGGTGAGAAGATTTCTGCAGCAGCAGCAGTTAGTCGCTTTAGCTGATCAACTCTCCCAGAGACTGAAGTGAAGACATTTTTACTGCAGAGCCTCAAACTTTCTCCTCACACACACACCACAACAACAACAAGCTAGCTCTGCTAGCAGCTTCCGGGTTCTGCTTCTTCTGGTGGTCGGTGACTAGCGTAAAGGTGCACTAGCGCCACCTGCTGGAGCAGAATAAAACACACGTGGGTTCAGAATGGGACTAATAAAACACACATAACATGTTATATTTTTATTATTTTAGGTGGTCTCTTCAAAAGCCACGAAAAACAAGTAAAATAGGTTTTTCTTTATGATGTTTTTAATCTAAATCTGACCAGTTTTATTCTTTATCAGAATCAGAATCAGAATAGGTTTATTGCCATTGTCAGTGAACAAACAATTCACAAACTAGGAACTTGCTTCGGTACTAACGTGCTACATATAACATGAATAATATAATTAAAAATAGAATAAAGTAGAATAAAATATAATAAACTAGCATAAAACTTTGCTATAAAAAATGGCAGGTAATGGTAACATGGCCGATAACGTGACGTTATGTAGAGTACAGAAGACGAGCATGGTGGTGTGTTTATAAGCTGTTCACAAGTCTAATGGCAGATGGAAAGAAGCTGTTCTTATGGCGGGAGGTTCTGGTCTGGATGGACCGTAACCTCCTGCCTGAGGGAAGCGGCTCAAAAAGTCTGTGACCCGGGTGAGAAGGGTCAGCTGCTATCCGACCTGCACGCCCCCGAGTCCTGGAGACGTACAGGTCCTGGAGAGATGGAAGGCCTTCTCAGCAGAGCGCACAATGCGCTGCAGTCTGTGTTTGTCCCTCACCGTGGCTCCAGCGTACCACACAGCGATGGAGGAGGTGAGGATGGACTCAATGATGGCCGTGTAAAACTGCACCATCATCTGGGTCGGCAGCTTGGCCTTTTTCAACTGCCACAGAAAGTACATCCTCTGCTGGGCCTTTTTGATCAGGGAGCTGATGGATGGCTCCCACCTAAGGTCATGTGTGATGGTGGTTCCGAGGAAGCGGAAGGAGTCCACAGTGGTGACGGGGGTGTCCGACAGGACGAGGGGGAGAGATGGGGCTGTGACTTTCCTGAAGTCCACAATCATCTCCACTGTCTTCTGAGCATTGAGCTCCAGGTTGTTGCTGCTGCACCAGTACACCAGCCGTTCCACCTCCCTCCTGTAGGCGGACTCATCACCGTCAGAGATGAGCCCGATGAGGGTGGTGTCGTCCGCAAACTTGATCAGTTTAACGGAGTCATGGCTCGAGGTGCAGCAGTTTGTGTACAGGGAGAAGAGCAGAGGAGACAGTACACAGCCCTGTGGAGATCCTGTGCTAATAGTCTGAGTAGTGAAAACATTCTTCCCCAGCCGCACGCACTGCCTTCCGTCCGTCAGGAAGTCAGTGATCCACCTGCAGGTGGAGTTGGGTACGTTGAGCATGGAGAGCTTGTCCTGGAGCAGAGCAGGGAGGATGGTGTTGAACGCAGAGCTGAAGTCCACAAACAGGATCCTAGCGTAGGTTCCCGGGGAGTCCAGGTGCTGCAGGATGAAGTGGAGGGCCAGGTTGATGGCGTCGTCTACAGACCTATTAGCTCTGTATGCGAACTGCAGAGGGTCCAGGAGGGGGGAGGTGAAGGACTTGAGATGAGGGAGGACCAGGCGCTCAAAAGACTTCATGACTACAGACGTCAGCGCCACAGGCCTGTCATCATTCAGTCCAGTGACACGGGGTTTCTTAGGGACAGGGACAATGGTGGAAAGCTTAAAGCAGGCTGGAACATGGCAGGTCTCCAAGGAGATGTTAAAGATGTCCGTGAAGATTGGAGACAGTACCTCTGTGCAGTGTCTCAGGGTTGCGGGGGAGACACCGTCCGGGCCCGGGGATTTCCGTGGGTTTTGCTTACGGAAAACCCTGAGCACATCCTTTTCTTTCACTGAGAAGGCAGTGGAGGGGGAGGGGTGGTCAGCGGGGACTGTACTATTCACAGTGATGAAGGTGGAGGGGGAGGCACGTGACACCAGAGTGGCTGAAGAAACCTGTGCAGTAGGGGGTGTGGGGGATGGGTGTTGCACTTCAAACCTTGCATAAAAGGAGTTGAGTTGTTCAGCCAGTTGTAGGTCGTCAGCAGCATGTTGGGCTCTGGGCTTGTAGTTTGTGATTTGCCTGAGCCCTCTCCAGACAGAGGCGGAGTCATTGTTAGAGAACTGCTCCTTTAGTCGCTTGTTGTACCGAGATCTCGCCTTCTTCAACTCTTTTGAGAACCTGTACTTAGCGCCCTTATAGCTTTCTCTGTCCTCGGCTCTGTGGGCTGCTTCTTTCTCCCTCCTCAGCTTATGAACTTTAAACAAACTAAAAAATCTTACTTTCTATAAAGAATGTGATAGAAACTTTTGAAGTGGTTACTTTTATTTTTAGCAGCTCTGAGAAACAAATAAAAAGTGTTGGGAAGGTGCTGATTTGGTCATTAGAGCTTCATGTAATGCTTAATGAGGCCACCAGAGGGCGACGCTCTTGTTTTGACCACTCTGAGCTCTGATGGGCAAAAGTAAAACATAAGTTTCTATTTAGAATAAATATTCCTCATATGTAATATAATATAATAAATACTCAGTATAAAGATATAGTACATGTGTAACTGTTGTGTTTTTCACTCAAGTCCAGAATCATGTCTTCAGTTTCTGAGGTGTTTATGGACGGGTTGTCTCCAGAGCACCATGGGTTAGTGATAGGACAATGGAGACAGGCTTCATCATTGGACACAAAGACAGAGACTACCATCAGCCAGGAGCTTGATGTGTTCATCTTACAGAGCAGAGCACTCTGTGCATCACCCACTTACAAAATGGTGCTGCACAGCTGATGGACACTGGGAATCAAAAACAGGAAGGCTGGAGCGCAGGTGAGCGAAGGTTTATTAAAACAGAATAGAACAGATTAACAGACCATATTCTATAAAAGCTTCCAGTGTGAAAGAGAGAGCAAGGCAGAAACACAACAAGTTATAATGCTCTTAAATAGATAAGATTAGTTCAGATCCTAAATAAAATAAAGAGCTTTAGGAAGCAGGAGAGACTGTTCTCAAAGCCAGCCTGAACAGCTGAGTCTTCAGCTGCTTCTTAAAGGAGACCACTGAGTCCACTGATCTCAGGCTCAGGGGGAGAGAGGTCCAGAGTCTGGGGGCCACAGCAGCAAATGATCTGTCACCTTTGACCTTTAGCCTGGTGCTGCACAACCAGTAGGCTTTGGTCACTGGACCTCAGGGACCTGCTGGGGGTGTAGGGACTAAGATCACCAATGTAAGATGGTGCTTGTCCATGTAAGGCCCTATAGACCAGAACCAGGATCTTGAAATGAACCCTGAAGTTGGCTGGCAGCCAGTGAAGCTGGAGGAGAAGCGGGGTGTAAGTGCTTTACACCGATCCCTCTGACCACCACCAGCAGGCTAGGCGGATTAAGCCTTAAATGGCGTTCTACACTTTTCAGCAACACTCTAAAAGTGAGACCTTAGGTCAGCAGCTCATCATTGTGTAACAATACTGAGCCACCTCTTGATGGAAACATTTACAGCTTAGTGGCCACAATATGGGGCTTGCAGGACAGGAAGAGGTGGCTCATGGTCTGGAAGAGACCCTGATCTAGGGTACAGGACAACAACCAGGGTTGCAATACTATCTAGGATCTAGATACTACAATGATCTTTTTGGTACTTGTGTAGTTAAAGGAGTTCATTGAGCCCTGTGTGGACTCTCATGTGTCTGTTTAAAGTTGTCTTTTGGAGAAATCTTTGACCACAGAGTTTACAGGCTAAGGGCTTCTGATCTGTGTGGACTCATGTGATTGTTTATTGATGCCTTATGGATAAAGCTTTGTCCACTTTGAAACACAGTGAGCCCCGGTGGTAGCAACCACTACACCAAAAATTAGGCCGACTTTTTACACCATAGATCTCATATCCTTCATATTCTGTGTATTATACTTAAGGCTGCTCAATTAATCGAATTTTAATCACGATTACGATCTGAGTTTTGAACGATTATAAAAAACAAAACAAGCCGATTATTTGCTCCTCTCACTTGCGCTGCCCTGAGTTGCAAATGAAGCGCTCCTCCACAGTGTTGCCAACTTGGTGACTTTGACGCTATTTCTAGCAGCTTCTCAGACCCCCTTCTTGACTTTTTAAATCCTAAAAGTACCTAGCGAACACCTCAGAAACATCTCTGGTAACCCTTAGCTACTTTCTGGATAACTGTCGTCAACATTTCCTGCAGGTTAGCTAAACACTCCGCCTGCGCTCCGGACCGTTCTTCAGGACATTAGGAAAGGGAATGATGCAGTGATGTGTCGGTCGCTAAAGAAACAGCTCTCAGAGCCGGCTCCCTGTTGGAGTAACCAGAGTGAGTGACACACACACCGCACCTGCGGACTCCTGAGCCGCTAAATCGGCTAAATGAAGAGAAAAAGGAGGTGAGCAGTGGGGTCACTGCGGTTATATACCACGAGGGGGCCCACTATTGGTGGGCGTACATTTAAGCTCTTCATGAT